>NC_133218.1:22621569-22736569 GCF_040436345.1 Pagrus major | reverse complement strand
CCTGAGACTAATATCACACACCCCTGCTGTCACATTCCTGTCCTCAAACACAGCCTGCACACACACAAGCAAAGCCTGCTCACTGTGAGTGCAACCAATTATACAGTGATGATAATACAAAACCACCAGCAGCATTCAAATGTTTGCTGTTGCTGACATTTTTCAGTTGTTGGCAGATCCTGCCATGGATATTTTTTCTTTGTCAGGTAGAATTTCCTCATTATTCTGTAAGTGAGACACCTTTTGAGGGTGCAGATGTTTAACACTCCCCGCTTCACTCTCATAAGTCCTGATTTTATTACACCGCACCACTTCCAAGTGTCTGCTGTGTTGCTCACTGGAAGGGCACAAATTGATGCAAAGCATTTTTGAAAACTTCAAATTTATCCATAGAGCCCAAAATCACAATCTCATAGCCTAAGTGGGCTTTATAATCTGTAGCCTACAATTAACGACATCCTCTGTCCTTAGACCCTCTCCTTTTAACAGGGGAATAAAAGATGGAAGAAACTGTGGTGACCTGGAAGAGGACAGGCTACACAAGATAATTAGCAAAAAATAACATCGAAATGTAAAAAGATTCAAATTTGACAGAAGTATAGATATAAGGGCCTAGTCATTACTTCTACATCAGTTATTTTCCAGTAAGAGCCAGGAATTATTACACATATGAAAAGGGCCTATCAGCCAATCATTACAGGGCATAATATGTAAGAATTTTGGTAGAAAACATTTAAAGCTGCTGCAAAGTTTACTTTTTTAAAAAAAAAATAAGTGTAAAAAGCTCTATATTCCAACATTAATCACTATTATAGAGTTTGGTTGGTGTTTGGTCTCTCCTCCTCCAGCTCATTCAGTAAAAATGCAGAGAAAACACATTTTCTGGTATCCCCTCCTACTTTATCCAATCAGGACAGAAGAAGAGGAGGTCCTGTCAGGATCCTCCTGTGTGCAGCTACGTCTGGTGATTACTGCGGTGACGTAGAAAGGAGGGAGGGGATCGCTTACTGTAAAATGGACAGGAAGTTAGCTAAAACGACGACAGCGCTTACAGCAGCTTTAACAAAATTATCAGCTGCATTTGAATAACATATTGCGTTGAAAAAAGCATAATACCCAGTCAGCCAGTCAATGTTAATTAAAGCAACATTATGTAGAACTTGGCATTTTGTGCAATCTGGCGCCCTCCACAGTTTCTGAGTGCAACACCACTGATTGTAATCCCAGGTCTGTAACAATTTGTCAGACGTCATGTAGGTGCTAATTTCAAACAAAACTCATTATGTTGTAACAATGTTATGTTGACAACTTGTATGTTGAAGTAAACATGTATGTAACGCTGTGATCCTACCCTCTCACTGAAGTTACATAGTGCAGAAACAAGTGATGGGGGCCAGAGTGGCTGAGACAGAGACACCATTTTCCCTATTACAAGACACTGTACCATCAACATGATTCTGAAGCTGTTATTTTAAGGTGAAAAAGTTACATAATGTTGCTTAAAAACATATTTTCTTATACTCATTTTTTGTTCAGGTACATCTTCATGGGATATTGTGAGGATGATTAATGACAGTGACTTTACAAAGGCACAAGGCCTCGTTATTCTAATCATTTAAATCATTAAGAGTTCAACATGGTGATTATCTTATCATTATCTTGAACTTTGAAGTGGTGTCATAATAACTCACCACTGAGGAGAAAGTAAAAAGTGTGTGACGGATTTTCTGTCACTGGAAAAGCCAGTTTATTTGAAATGTACATGACTTTTATTATGTCAACATGTCAGTCATGTGTCATGTTGTGACAAATCTCCCTACAGGATTACACTATGCAGAATACCACCACACTGTCTGCTTTGACACATGTGGCGCCACCTAGTGTCCGGACCTGAAACTGTGCAAGTCAGTGTCCTTCAATGTCTTGATGAAGAGAGTTTAAGTAAATTACAATCGTTTCAGACATTCACATTAGCAGTTTTCATATTTCAAGTCATATCTACACAGCAGATGGTGTTGTCAAAGCTTGTATCTCACTAATGTGGGGTTTAAGTAATGAGGGAAAAGCTTAGAAAAATGTTCGAAATAATTGCTGCAGAGAAATACAATATTACACAGATACCTTAGAGGATGAAAAACAAAAGTTGCTTTGACACCGGCCTTGATGAAAAATACACTAAAGGCCCTATGAAATCAGTGTACCACAGACACAGTACAAATCCCTATAAAATAAGAGGAATTAAAAAATGTGATCTTTTCTTGAGAAGAGTATTTTTCCTTTTTCTCTTGCTTGCCAAAAGCCATGTCTTAAGGTTATGGAGTTTAGCAGTGATTGTAATTATAGGTGTAATATCTACCCAAAATCCAAAGAGGCCCTACACAGCACACAGGAGCTCGGCCGTGACAGTGCTGCCAAATAGCCAACTGTTTATTTTCGCAGATGAAGCTCCGACCTCAAAGCCACCTTTCAGCCTTCATCTAACCCCCTGGAGGAACACATTTCACAGATATTGTAAATGTATGACTGGGGGGCGGTGACCCTTTAATCTGGCATATTCCCAGAAATCTCCCTTTACTCATAAATTATAAACAGGAGGGCAAGTGGAATATGTAGGTCTGTGCCAACACTAATCCATCTCCATCTCATTATCACAGTGACAGTAAAAACTTGCAGATGGCTTTGAGAGTACCTTTGAAATCACTGCAATATATCATCCTAGGTTAAAAAAAAATCATGTCTGTCTGGGATATGTCTATGTTTAAGTGTTCGTGATGTCAATGGTAATTTGGGGGTGCTGACAGAGCAAAATCCAATCATTTTCACACTGTGCAAGATATCACAAGGGGCGTCTGAGGAATTCTAATTAGAGCCTGGAGACATGAAGCTGGACACGATGGGAGCTCCAGGCCGGAGTCCTTTCACTTTGGGTTACAGTAACATCTCTTTTTGAAATCACCTACTAAACATCTATAATGTTATGTTGAAAGCATCACAAAGTATTTAACCAAACTGCACCCGGATGATATATTGTTTGGTTACATTTCTAAAAAGAAATAAACTTTATGTCTTAGATGTCAAACATTTAAAATTAACTTGGGCACAAAGTACTGGAGAATCATAATAATAACAAGTCCTTGTCCTCAGCTGCTTTAGATTTTCATCTTAACGTCACAATATGTAATAAAAGGGAAAAAAAGTGGACAAAATGACAGTAGTCCACATTGATGTATTTATTTTAGAAATCAGATCATGTGAAATGTAATAAATGAAATAATTATAAAGTGTCTAAAATTACACTGAAAGCATATGACTCAATGAATACAGCACGGCCTAAAGTTTTCTCATTCTTTTAATACATATTGTTTATTGAAAATTAAACAGGACAGGGAAAGAACAGTACTGAGATGTAGTATTCAGACGTAGGTGATGTAAAAAAAAAAAAGGAAAAAGCACAGAAGCGACTGAGCATATAGAGTTCTTAATTTGCTGTGATGAAAAGGCTGTAAGATGACGAGCGATACGAGCGAACAGCAGGTGACTTTTACAAAGTCAGAGGGATCAGCCGGATCAGACGTTTGTCTTCTTTTGGGAGAGGTTGATCTTGTCACCGAGGCTCAAGGCCATCCCCTGTAAAATGAAGGAGGGAGGATTTATTGTAACAGACTTGATGGATACTGGTAAAAGCATTCAGCTTTAGTGACACTTCATGTATTCACTTCTCCATTCGGCTCAATTCTCTCGACCAGGTATTAAATTAAATGTTACCTTTTCAGTCCATTGCTTAAAAGCAAATAAATTCAACAAAGCCTTTTGCTTCTGATGCATAAGGGCTCATGTGCAGCAGCTGTGACCCACCTGACTTTTGGCTCGAATGCGTATGTGTCCGTTGACAGGTGCATCAGGCCCCAGGTGGATGGGCTTCTCGATGCTGACATTAGCCAGGGCGTCTTCGCCAAAGATAGAACGAGCATAAAGGTTGGCAGCCATGAAGCCGCAGAAGCCAGACAGAGCCTTAGTTTGAAATACAAATAGAAAAAAGTTGAGAATATTAAACAACAACAACATCTTGTTGACACATGTGATGATGACTTGCTAGGTTACATAAATAAAGTCATCACAAGAGAATATATATTACAGACAGAGTTCACTCATCTTTTATTCCTGTCTGCTTTAAACCCTCATTAACTTTCTTTGCTCTGCTGTTTGTAACGTCTCATACCAACCTTCTCAGGAGTCAGACACTTCATGTTGGTGGACTTGAGGATATGCTGGAGGTAATCATTCAGATCAGTGATGTTGGTGTTAACTGTCACCTACAAAAAAAATAAAGAACCATCTTCAATGTAATGTTAAGTTTGACTAAATATTGTTGCAAACATGTCTGGGCCAGTCAGTCAGGCAGTTTTAGGGAACTGGCCACTAGGTAGACATGAAAAACTTACCTTGTTTTCCCACTCAAACTCTGCCCACATCTGTCTGAACTCTGCATCGGTGCAGGAAGCTGGCTGGATGTAGTCCATGATGTCGATGTGGATGTCACTGAGGACGACGCAGTTTCTGTCGCTGGCAGCTCCCGACACATCGTAGACTGGGGAGACAGAATCAAACATTATAAGTAAGAAAACATTCACTGGTTACGGAGACACAAACGTAATTATGACGGTAAACTGACACAAAATGATTCTCTTACCAATGTTGCCAAATATAATGCCATTCTCAGTAGAAGCCACCTTGACGTTGGCCTTGATGTTAGCAAAATCGTGAGGAGCGAGAGTAAGCGGTGAAGGTTTCTCAACCAACTTGAGATCACCTGTAGGGTGGATATATTGAGTGAGATACATACATAGTGCAATGTTGCAACACAAATGTGATCCCCTCGTCGTTGCTAGATAAGAGAATCTCTACACATTTTGTCCAGTAAAGTGTAAAATAAACTAACCTAAAGTGGCCAGCTCAAGCGTGCAATTCTGGAGAGTGTCACTGGTTTGGTTGACGACCAGCACATCCAGCACAATGTCATACTGGTTGACATGAACATAGGCTTCAGCATACACTGGGTCTGAGAAACCGGTCAGCTGGGTCACCTGGATTGGACAAAAATGATGCAAATTAATTACCCATTTTAACACAACTAAATACAAAACATATTTCCTCACAGTGATTTCGAGGTGCTTTCATACATCCACTTTCTTACAGGGTTTTTACAGCAGTTTACAGTGGATGTGCACGACAAGCGCAATGGGATGAAAAAGAAAAAAGACTTGTAGCTGTGTGTACTTATAAGAAAAACAATTATAACCATGGGTCTTATTTCACAACTAAATAGTAGCCTATTTGTAAAATTCAAACACGTACAAACAGGAACAACGTTCCCACTTGTATGATAACATTTCTCCAGGGACTGCGATCTACCTTGTTGAGCTTTGAAGCCAGAGGATCAGCTGCCTCCTTCCTCTGAGTGTTGCCCATAGCAGCCAGCAGACTGAGCTGGAACTGGTCCTCTTTAGAAGTCATTTCATTTTTGGCTGTCAGCTGCATGAAGGAGATCGGGTCGTCTGCCTGCACTGTTACATTACGCTTCTCAGACTCTTTCTGTGGTCGCAACAAGAAACGCATTTGGTTATTTGATAATTCAGCCTAAAGCCCACAACAGAATCAACACACCGTAAAAACAAATAAGTAACATGAAGAAAATATATAAAATCATCGTCAGAGACAATTCAACTCCCATACTTTAAGTTGCATAATGTGATAAACCTTTAAAAAACAAAATGTATAAACAGGTATCTTATTGTCTGAAAAAATAAAGCTGCATTTGCAATGTTGATAGATAAGGACTGGGTCCAAAAATATGCTGTTAACACCAAAAAAGTGTTCACTTTCTCTACTTCAGTAGCTGTCAGGTGGTTAAGTGTTGAGTTCAGTGGCCGTTACCTTCTGTGACAGCTTCTCTTCCTCCAGTCTGACAGTCAGCATATGTGACAGTGATTTGCGGCACTCCTTGTTGAAAATGTCATTCATAAGTGGCGAGCACTCAGACAGGACCTTGAGGCACAGCGAGATGCGGTCCACATCGTCGTCTGTAATTGGCTTCTTGGGCAGAGAGGACTTGCCCAGGTGCAGCACAGTGACCATGATCAGCATGGCCTCTGCAACGAAAGACTGTGAGGGACAGCAAGACATCAGGGATTAGAGGAAGAGACAGATGGTTTGACTGATTTCCTTTTACAAAAGGGGTTGCCTTTTAATGAAGTAAAGACAGGACAACTTACATTCTGTTTCTTTTTGTCTGGAACAATAGCAACATAGCGCAAGGCCACTTTGGTCAGTGTGGTGGCCAGGGAAGCTGCCACATAGAAGTCTCCATCCATCAGGAAGCCTCTGAGCGGCGGCCTGGAACAACAAAATCGGTGTTTATTGAGTGATAACCAAAATCAATCCAATCAATGAAATACAAGAAAATGATGATATCCTCTGAAAATGTCCTCTTTTTTTCTTCTTACCTATCCTCTTCTTTCTTCGAAGGCCTGGAGGAGCTGAGGGCACTCTGTGTCACATAGGTGCCCATTTCTGTCACCAGCTTCTGTGCTGGAGCTGCACTCACTTCATCCTCTGGTTTCACCTCCCCGGTCTCTTTCTTTATCTCGTTTTCTACAATTGGGATCTGTCCAAGAAGAAGACAGGAATCAGATATTTGTGACAATTTCAATTAACCTGGGGCTGTCGGGTAAGCTTGTGTTACAAACGTACCTCTCCCAAGGACCTGCGGACTTCTGTCATCACACTCTGGATGTCTTCCTTGGTGCTGCAGTATTCTCCCAAGATCCACAACGCTCCCCTGTAGATCCTGAAAAACAACAATGGTGACAACAATCAGGAACATTCCAATAGCTACATACTCCTGTATTGATATACTATCCAGCCCAAATGGCAACACTCTTCTATGAAACAGCATAGGCTAGTTTAGTCTAGTAGAGAGTTGACAAACATGACTATAGAGAGAAACTAGACCTGACTCATGGTTTAACAGTGAAGATCAATCGACGAAAATTAGACCATTTTCATTTTTAGAGTTACATTTTCTATTTTCTATCTTCTTGTTTCCATATTTGTCTGAATCAAAAAAAGGCTACCCCAAAACACAGCATAATATTCCCCTCAATATGCTTATTGAGCCTCACTTGACAGTTTTGATGGCGTGAAAGACTTCCAGCATCTTCTCAATGACGAGTGGTCTTAAGTTGTCAAATCTCTGAATGGCCTCGCGTACAAACTCCAGCACATCGGCAGCAGCTGCCTCATTAGTGTCACTTAGGAACTCCATCAGCTGTAAATCATATCAATACACAAAAAAATATGAGTATGTTCTTATTCTATACTGTATATAAACCACCATTAGGGTCTCCCTCAAAATGCTATGAATTGTAACGACTGTCAAGAGCATTTTCTTTTCGGTGTGGTTAAAGAAGATGAAGATGAAGAAGAAACTCACCACTGGAATGACATTGGCCGCCATGTCAGGGAAGCGCACACTGCAGGAGTGGAGAGTGCGCACCAACAGCTGCCTGTACTTATCAGTGTCTTCATGTTCTGTTACGTTGTTTGTCTTGATCACCTCTTTCTTCAAAACAATCACCAACTACAAAACAAACAGATGTCACTATATTTGCAGTATATTCCATTTGTTCTCCATTTCCATGCATAGACATAAAAACAACAAAAACGTGGATATACAGTGAATGCTGCTGACCTCTTCTACGTTGCGAGATGAGACGAGATCCAGTGCCAGCTGCAAGGTTTTCTTTCTGACTTCCAGGTCAGGAGTGCTGAGAACACGCAGGATGTCCATGACAAGGTCCTAGAGAAATAAAAGCAACCATTAAGACCTTAACAGAGTTGATTCACTGTAGATGCTGTGAACTGGTATTGCCTCCTTGCTGATTTTGACTCCATAAACTGGACTAAATAAAACTAAATTCCATATATTTTCTTACACATTTTGCTGTGGTCTCATAAAACAATAATCATTATTCATTAATTACTAATTAATGCCTTATTATGCATGTCCATATTCTATTAGATTGACACTTTTTAATTAACACAATTAAGTATGAACAAGACCTCACTTTAAAATGGGGAACAAATTATTAAAAGACTTAATTTGGAATTATTAAACACTATTAACACTTGTAGTTTAAGTTACATAAGAATGGACCATATTTATTAAGTGTTATTAAGCCTACTAGTTGTGGAAGACAGTGCTTTACAATATGTAATAAGCAACTAGTTAATGGTTAAAATGTGTACCCCAATATAAATTGAGTCTTTTTTTAGCTTAAACTTTAGTTAGTGTTCTTTTTAATAATAAATGTTTTGAGATGGAGGGTAACGGTCTTTGCAGTTAACGAGGCAATATATTTTACTTGTTAAATTCAGCAAAAACTAACCAAAGCCACAATTCATCGTACCTGGAGAACACGCTCGTGAGTGGGATGCTCCTTTAACTCAATCAGACGATCAAGAACAATCAGCTTCACGTTGTTGTCGCTCTCTTTGATAATCAAATCAATGTAGCACTGGGCAGCAGCCTGGAGTCCAACAAAGCACATGATGGATTAGATTGTGCTAGACTAAAGACATCACTGATATTGGATCAAATGTAGTACAATATCACAACTATATAAATAGTATATGACTGACAAAACCTTGGGGATGTACCTTAATGGCTGTGGGAGCACTGGAGAGCGTTACAAGAGTGCCAGCGGCCTCATACTTAACAGCCGGACTGGAGGACTGCAGCAAGTTGTAGATGCAGCGGATAAACCGGGCACGCTCAGAGGGGTTAGCGTGGCACACCTATATGACAGAGGAAAAAAGAACAGCAAGAGTTCAGACATTAAAACAGCTCTTCTCATAGTAGGCTATTGTGTTATAAAGCTTAAATCAGACAAATCCAGGCTTTGACTCACTTTGTAAATCAGCTCCACAATGACCAGCTGGAGAATGTCGCCAAAAGTGTGAACCTGGTCAATACAAGTGCTGAGGTAATCCAGAGCTCGATCCTGTAAGAAGTGAACATGTGAATAAGATGATGTAACTAATGCCTTCGAGATAGATACAGTGAAAGCAGGAAGAAAGGGACAATATGCTACAAACCTGATCTGCGTGAATCAGCATCATGAAAGCGTTTCTCTTACAGCTGGCATCTTTCTCATTGACAAGAAAATCATGGATCAACTCTGGAGCGTCTGGGATGAGATGTTCAAAGTTCCTGAAGCAAATAAGGATAACAAGTTATTTGTTGTTCATGAATGAATGGAGTAAACAAATGTATCTGTGGAAAGGCGACTGAACACAAAATATTCAACAATTTTTACCTGTAGATGGTGTAAATGGCCAGGACAGCATTGCGGCGCACATAACTGTGACGGTGCTCCAGGCAGGCACGGATCGCTGGCATGAGAGGCTCAAGCAACTCGGACTCCTTCAGCTTGCACAGGAAACGCAGAGTGGAGCCACGGATGAACTCATTGGGATGCTGCAGGTCCTGAAATAGAAAGAAGGATATGAGGATTAGAGTTGCAACTAACGATTATTTTTAATTAATCTGTCAATTATTTTCATTATTAATCAATTAATTGTCTTTAAAAAGTAAAAAGAATTGTGACAAATGCTCATCACAATTTCCCAGAGCCCAAAGTGACGTCTCAAAATTGCTTCTTTTGTCGAACCAACAGTCCAAAATCCAAAGACTCTTCATTTACCATCATAAATGAAAAAGACAATTCGACAACAACATATTTTAAGAAAGTTGCTACTTCAATAACTGCACTATTATTACCAATGAATTATGAACAATTCTTTACGTATAAAAACCCATTATAAGTCCATGCACAAATAAGTTGATAAATCTCAACCTTTAGCATGTCAGTTAGCTTACCTTCCTGTAGGCGTCACAGACCAGGATCATCTCCTGGAGCAGTTTGCCATCTGGGGTTGTTTTGGGAACAATCTCCCAGAAAACCAGCAGCAGCTTTTTGATGGTGTGGTCTTGAAGTGGCAGCACGAAGCGGATTATGGTCATCAGCAGTCCTGGCAACTTCTCACCATTAAGGATCATGATGATGACCTTCTTCAGGGCCTCAGTTTTTGCCTTGATCTCCCCCTTTTCTGTAGAAAAATGATTGTTATTAATAGTACTACAAATGTGATCAGCAAGGCCTGAAGCATGCATTACTATTTGTACTTTGGTGAGCAGTTAATCACCTTACTCATATGTGAAATAAACCAGCACAGAGTAACCAGGGTATCATTTCAAAAAACAAGCGTTGTGTTTTTGATTATTTTTATTTTAAGTATTAATATTTTCAGTGCTGTGAGAACCACAAATTAAATTCACATCCAAATAAAATCACCTCCATTGTAATTAGGGGGAACATTTTACAAATGAATACCTCCCCTCTACTTGCTTTATTTAAGTAATAAAGTCAATCTGTTTATCAACATTGCTTTGCAAGCAAACATTAAGAATACTTACCTAGATCAGTTTTTAGGCTGACTTCAGAAGGGGGCTCTGAGTCAGATGTAACATTGATCAGAGTGTAACAAACATTCTCTGCAGCTGTCATTTTGCTGCTGGGCTTGTATCCGCTTAGAAGAATCCCAATGAATGTTGCTCACTGGATAATACCTAAGAGAAACACAAACACAGTAGTTTTAGTGAATGGTGGAGGACACATTTACACAGACACATAAATTTGAGTGCAGCGAATGTGGGATATAAATAAATCTGCATTAACACATGCTGACATTCAGATACACAAAATAAATCTACTGTGCAGCATCCTGTGTGCAACACAGAATACAGGACTGCAGACTCATATTTCCTTTTCTTTGCAGCAGCCAAAGAGGGCACGGCAAACTGTTGGGATTGGACAACTCTTCTTACAAGTCTTTTGAGGCCCAGCATAGTTATTCAGGTATAAATCAAAGGACTTACTTTTAAATGGTCACAATAGAGCTTATTCATTCTACAAAGCATGATTTACCAGATATAATCACTTCCTTTTTACTGGAATTAAACTGTTTGCAGTTCATTGGCTAAGTGTTAAGCACTGTCACCTCACTGCGCAAGTCTTTTCAATCCTTAAAAAAATTGCATATCAGAAAAATTGGAAGTAGTTGCAAATGTTTTCTATTCTGTTAGTGCTCAACCCTACCATAGACTTGAGACCTGTCTAGTGTGATTCTCTGTCTCGGTCTCAAAGCACGCTTGAATATGCTTCAGCCGCTCCATGAAATTGACCAGAAATAGTAGATCTAGGAAACTGAACTAAGAACTGCTGTAAGCCATTATACACCAGCTAGAGTAAGACTGGAGTAACTCGTTGTTGAAATCAAAGTGTAAATGTAACACTTGAGCAAACATATTCTTGACTACAACTCAACAGTATGTGATTGAGTTATAGAAGGTTAAATTTTGGTTAAAACAGAGGCGTATCAACAGGAAAATTAAAAGTGTCACAAAATATTACTATTTTTAAATTAAGTTAAACTCAACGGATAGGTTCATTAATTTTAAAGTCTGTCTTTAAACAATTTCAGGTGGCCATATGTACATTGAAACACGTTTTGTGTGCTGTAATCATTCCTCCTGCATGTAACAGCCATTTCAAGAGCTATTCTCAGTATACCTCCAAGAAGTAATGGGGGACAAAAATATCTCTATAAGTTTATCTGAAGCCTTAAGATGGCTGGATTACTCAAATGAAGTGGATATCTTCCAAAGAGTCTCTTAAGTATTGAAGATAGTGTTACCATGTTTAGCTTGGGTGGAGGAATGACAACAGAAAGCATACATTTGTGCTAAAAAAGTTTAACTCAATAAAATGCGAACTGGATTTGCTCAGACTGCTGACACCTCATGAGCTTCTGATCAGTTCTGTGAACTTTGTCCGCCATTACTGACATTGGAAGCTCATTAGGAAGAGACCTCTTAATGGCATAAGGAGGAATGATTACACCGAGTGCCTATGTACATACATGCACCTTAGACTGATTTGAATATTTATGAACCTATTCTTTAAACTAAAAAGCTTGATGAGGCTTAAGCACACCAAACTGTAAAGAAGCAAGCAACTGAAATGGCTTGAATGTTTGATTTATGTTACATTAGTTTATGCCTTTTCTCCTCTTGCACACAAAACTCGTAAGTTGTATAGTAAGTTGTAAAGATGTTAACATCATATGCTTCTAGATATGATCAACCTATTTTGTAGCAGTGACCACCACAAAGACAGTTTATGAAGATACAAGCTGATTAATAGATCATTTACTTGCCACAGGTACCTGTAAACCCAAACAATACAGACAGGTCTGTTTGATGATCTTGGAAGTAAACAGACATTTTTAAATGGATTTAGTATTTTTTTATCTGAAGTTATAAGTACAATAGCCGATAAAACAGTGTAATGTATCACGACTCTAGTTATAACAAATGGAGGAGCTCTAGCTGTCTGAACAATTGACTTCGTATCAAGAGGTAACGTTAACAAGGTTCGGGTATCTTCCTGCCATTTAATGCTGTGTTTGACTGTACAAACCAGCCTGCTGTCTTCGCAAGATTGCAGACAAGAGCTGTCATTGTGACAGCAATAGCAGCTTAAGTTACAATGTTAACGTTAGGTCAATAAAGCAACTCATGTAAGTGTGACACGCAGCGTTAACACCGCAGCTAGCTAACTACTGTTACAGCGCTAATGGTGTACCTGCGCTATCACCAACAGCTGTGCACCAAAATCGCAATAAAACTCAATCATTAGTTAGTTGGTCGACGATTCAACTGGTTAGATTAAGTTTAGATGTGTGATTAATTGCTAACTTGCGAAGGTTAGCTAACGCCAGCTTAGCTTCTGTCCTGGCTAGCAATGAAATGGAGGACAGTAACGTCAGCTAGCTGTATTAACAGTTACTACGGGTCAGGAAAAAAAACATCACTCATGTCGGTACAAATTTACATAACCTACCTAACTGCACGACTCTTATCCTCCGAAGTAGCCTTCGATATCCAGTTTTGGATATTTACATCTGTAAAATTTCACAGAGGTTCCCTTTGGCGAGCTGTCTGTTCGGCTCGGCTACTTCCTAGTGACGTGGAAGATTACTTTCTGAGCCACATCACTGCTACGGTGTCCCGGAAGGCTCAAACACGACAGCAAAAACACACAACATGAAAAATACAGGATGATACCGAGTATCTCTCATTATTCAGAAAATACTACATGAGAAAACCTATTATTGTTATTTCGGCCCTTTAAAGGTGCACTCTGTGATTATGGGGAAGAAATTTAAATCAGGAGAGACTGAATGTTTATGGCTAAACAAACTAAATCAACAAACTCTTCGTTTTCATAACTGAATAAACAAACTGACCTTAAAGGACAACACAATTTCATACTGTTTTACTTTGTTTATATTTTAAAACAGTGTTCTGGGGACCTTATTTTCCTCTGAGAACAGCTTGTTTATTCAGTTATGGAAAAGATAAATATTTCAGAGTTTGTATAATTACCCCATTAATATTGTAAATATTAACATTCTGAGTTTTAATTTCTTCTCCAAATCTACATAGTACATACATAGTGCCCCTTTAAATTTGTTCAGTGTTGTAAGAATCGAAATCCGTTTGAATTTAAGGACTGTGTGGCTGGTTTCTTTCAATTATGTTCACTTTGTTGCCAATGCAACTTTGACAGTGATAGTGATTTGACAGCCAGAAATACATGTTTTTGGGGGATTTTTCACAGTAACACAGATTAAGACTAAGTAAATGCAACAATCCATTGAGCAAAGATGAATTGACTTGACATCACTGGACTGAATAAGAACTTCACTGCTCTATTATATAAAAGAAATAACAAATGGTAATTAATTATTGTGAATTAAGAATAAAATAGGGATCATTGCAGGAGTACTGTACTTAGACTAAACAGTTTTAGAGATATAATATACATTCAAAATACTGTACAGCTTCAAATGTCAACATATTGGCATCAGCAAAGCCCCTGTATCACAAATGCAAACAAATAATTTCACATATAGGCTAACTCAACCTCCCACACACACATCACTGAACTAATACTTCACTTCCGTGTTATACCAAAATAGCACAGATTTTGATGGTAATGCAGCACCCTCCAGTGGAATCTTAGCCGAAGTGACATAGTTGATGCACATAAACCTGAATGAACTGTAGTCTTAAAGTGAATTAAATAAAATATTTAATCGTTCATCATTTCCCATTCTTTACAACAATGCAACAGCCCATTAGCAAACAGCATTAGTATCACTGGAGTAGGTCTATTTTTCTCTCTAATTACTTAAAGAATTCTATGGTGCAGAGGAATAAGTTACACCAGGCTTACGCTACATAAACAGTACTCTTCTTTAGAAGGATAAACTGATTGTTGGTTTTGCTGTCTTCAGAAAATTGTTACGTTTGGAATTTTGCAAACCATCTTAACACTGTCAGTTGTATTGTATTGTATGGCTGCAAACACTACCATAGACTAAAGTCATTCTGAATAATACATGCAAGTCTCTTCACAGGCATACACGTTCAAATTGTTCATGGTAAGGAGGGTTTCTGGTTTCAGTCAGGAGACAACTACTTGTTTAAATGTGACAGAGCCTTGCCAGCCAAAGAACAATGGCTACACACGTGCTTCTATCTACTCTATGGGTTTACTATTAAAAATTATTATTTATATAAGGATTCTCATTTAGCTTTAAAAAAAAAGTTCCTATTCTGTAGGAAAGATTTTTTTTTTATCTCAGGACAGGATGCTCATATTTTACCAGATCATTCAGAACCCCTTGGAGGAAGAAATGCATAAAAGGACACTAATTGACAATTTCATAGATTAATAGCACATAAAAGAGTTGTTATGGTGGTGTGCAAAAAATGAGCATCGTCTTTAGACGAGCCTTGACTGTCAAAAAAGAAAAAATTCCCACAAGGGGATAAATTAAGTAAGTTATAATTTTTTTCTTCTTAATACTGGTTACTGAACAAAAGGAAACAAAGAGACACATATTTACAAAAGTTTATTTAGTGTAAACGGGTAGCATTGTTCATTGCACTGATGAAACATTGAAAAAAAGATCCAACCCACATTTTATATTAAATTGAATTAAGAAACCGAAGCCGAGATACCAACAGTAAACACACAATGTGAGCATTAGCACTTAAAATGATGATGTCATCAGGTGACACCTTTATATACAGTCTGTGGGTGACACAAATTTAGTGGCCTGGGCTCCTAGAATTTTTATTTAAAATATTACATGCAAGCAAGCTTTTCATAAAGTCAAGCAGGCCCTGAGATCTGTAAATTAATTATGCAAATCAGAAAATGTACATTCTACATGGTACAGTTGTAGTTTTCATGGCCTGAGGCAGCTGTACCTAAATTAAGCAAACTGAAAACTTTGGATTTTGCTTTGGTGAATTAAATCAGTGGATACTAGAGCCCTGCAGTGTGCGAGCCATTTTAAAAAAATGTTTTGCTCACTTTTGACTCAGCACCTGCCCTTTTTGATAGATTATCAGGCTATTATGGGTTATGTGTATATGTATGTGTTGTAGGGTGGATGCAGAGTTTGTCAGGCTCTTGTGTGGATGGGTGCTCTTTCTCCTTTCTTTTAGTGCTTTATGCATGTAATGTACAGCACAGTGACTTGTCCTGTTGATAAAATGGCCTTGCCTTTCTATAAACCTTATTCACAGCAGGCACTCTGACCTGTCATGGCACATACACTCCTGTAACTAATGACATTAAAATGGCTCGGCTCTATTTTTTCAGGGTTCCAGTAGGCCAACATGCACAATGTAAAACTCTGAAATTCGTAAACATATGTGCTCTGTAGTCATTGTTAATAATATCTGCACCTGTGCTTTTCTGCCAAAAGGTCTCCTGTCTGTGGCAGCTACAGTATTAGTCTGTACGATTATCTTCTGCGGTTGTAAGTTAACTTGTTCATATGACTAGAGAGTATAAAAATAACAGGATGTTATCTGAATTATGGAAGTGGTTTTCGTTTTAGGGTAAAAACTTGTTTGCTTGTCAAGTTGGCTGCTCTCATCGAACACCTGGGTGATCAATAACAACGTTCACAACAACTTCAGGATGTCAACAAGCTAGCTTACGTGTCTCTATTTAGCTAGCTAGCTAAAGCGTCCGATGGGACTCCTTTTTGATCGTCATAAACAACGGCTTTGCTGCACATGACCTCCCCCAAGATGTTAAATGTTTTTTAATTTTTATTCTGATATCTTACCACTCAGTACTCTGCAGGTAAAACCGCTCACACTGTTGCTCTGATCAGTTTAATCGACAATCGTCCACTTTATCAAGCACAGGCAGGCAAACCAATCGATCCCAGAGCAGCACGATGCAGCGACACGCAGTGGCGACACTTCGACAAAAACAGCGATTAATTTAAAGAGGCTAAAATATTAATATAATTATAGATTTAATTGGACCGTGCACGAGCTTATTGAAGCTATATGAGCTGTAGATGAGAAACTGAGTCAAGTGTTCAAAACCATTTATTAATGCATCTTAATTTTTAATAAATTGATATTTAAATTGTGTAGAGATGAAAAACAAGCTTAAAACATGTATTTTTAAATTAATTATAACAAGCTGTATTTGCACACACGTAAGATTGGATCAAATCAGATGATTAAAAAAACATAATATGTGTCAGGAGAGGTCAGGAAGCCATCAGAAAGACAGTACATTACAGAAACAAAAAAAAACACAAGACAATAAACAAAGAAAAATATATGTCACATAAGTTTGTGCCTAATATCAACAACAACACACACAATGAACAAAGACCACACATGAGGAATGGGGCCGAAACAAGTCAACTTACAGGGTTGGAGTGTCATGGAAATATCACCATTCAGTTTTTAGTAATATTTTCTTTATTGAATGAGAACTTTTTTATTTATTTATTTATTTATTTTTAGGTTTCCTCATTAAGTCCGGCCTCAGAGTGTACTAATCATATTACATTACTGATGTGGCTCAGGATTGGTTGAGTGCTCCACATTACAAAGCCCTGCTGAGGTCTGAGTTGTGGCCTCTAGGCGGCGACAGAGAGCGCCGTTTCTGTAAAAAACAACATCTCACCTTCTTTCTTTAGTCCAAGTGCGAGAGCACGTTTGAGTGACCATGGAGTGCTTTTGCTGTCATGTAGTTCAGCGTTAATACGGCGTGAATATCAGCAGAGAGGGGGACTTTAGCGCGGATACGAGGAGCCAGAGTCGAGCCATGGCTGCACGGGAGGACGGAGAGGCTTTGCACAGTAAAATAAGGCACCACGACGGAGCTGGAAGTGTAAACAGCTCAGAGGGCTTCAGGAACGGCTATGTGAAGAGCTGCGTCACCCCTCTCAAACAGGACCATCAGAGGGGTTTTTTGTTTAACGTGTGCAGGTTTTGCAACGAAGACATCCTCAATTCAAAATTGCTAAAGGTGTCTGCCCTGTACGTCGGCGCCTTCGTGATCTTCGCGGTGTCTTTTCTCATTTCCAGGGGCTTGCAAAGTGACTCGCTGTGGGATTTGCGGACTTTCTTGTCGGGCTTCTCCCAGTCCATCAGTCCTCTGTTCAGCATAGGATGTGCTTTCTTCTTTCTAACGTTTTACCTGAGGAGGAAAAAGAAGGAGAGCAGCAAATGTTGGCTCGTGTCGCTGCCAGCATCGTGTTACCTCGGGGATTTTTTGGTTTTGCGGTTTTTGCAATGGGGAGAGGACCAGCACCAGATGCAAATGGTGGGCAGGTTGTTATTCGTGTTGGGATGTGTGGGTCTGCTCACACTCATCCCCACTCTCAAACTCAAACACAGTGTTCTCATACTGGTTTTCGCCAGCGTTGTGTGGCTGGTTTCTTTCACAAGTTTGAGCGGTCTGCCCGCACTGCTCAGACCGCTCTTCGCCTGCTTTGCGGGGGTTTCTGGCTCCCTGCTGGGGCTCTGCTTTGACCGCTACTACCCGTCGAGGGAAGCACCGAGCGGGGTTTCCACCGCGGAGGAAAAGGTCCCCGTGATCAGACCTAGGAGAAGGTCCAGTTGTGTTTCACTGGGGGAAACGTCGACCAGCTATTATGGCAGTTGTAAAATGCCCCGCAGACCTTCGCTGCCCTGCATATCCAGAGAACAGGTAGGTCCCCCCCCCCTCTGTTGTTGTTGTAGTTCACAAGTAGGCCCACTGATCATCCACAGCTACCCCGAGTGCACATGTGCACCAGGAGACAAAAACACTCGCACAAGGCACATCAAACTGGAGAAAAACATCCCCTTACTTAAAAGAAAAACAAGTTTATCAGCCTATAATAAGATAATCAATTAATAAATGACTTCTTGTAGAGGAAAGGAGGACATTGTATTGTGAATGACTCAACTGGATGATTATAGACTGTTCCAAGTAAAAGACAATCTAATGTAATTATTATTATACAGGCCTACACGTGTTACAAAGGAAGCAATGGCCTTGTCTAAATTTACCTCAAAATGTCATCAAATTATGAAAAAGTATTTCCATTAGAGACCAACTGATTCTGGATATTTAGGGCCGATACTGATATTACAGACAAACACAATTCTGATATCGATACAACAGCCGATATTCTTTTAACACACAGATACACAAAATTACTGAAGCAAAAGAAACTTCACTGGGAATTTAATAATTATAAGTTACAACCCCGCATCTTTTTCTGCATTATGTTCTGAAAAGATAAAAAAAGTTGTCATATCGGCCCATGTTGGACAACAGATTAGCTGAGACGAGTATATCTATAATAGGCCAGTATTGGCCAAGCGATATATATCGGTCGGGCTGTTATTTCTATAACCTGTAAATAATTAAACGGCAACATTCACCCTGCTATTATGTGCAGTCTGCTTGCCAAAACACTTCCTATCATCAGGACATCAGTACTGTTTATCTGCATGACGTTGGTAATATGTTAATTTGAAAGTTTACATACCTGATAGAGCCCCCTACTCGATAATAGAGATTGAAATAATTCTTACTCTGATATATCGTCCCATATACACACATTTTTTTGCAGTGATCCCTCAAATTGTTACAAAGACATGTTAAGAAAGCAGGATATGTTACAGTTCAACAATAAACGTTATGGTCTAAAATAACATCGGTGCACTGAAATAGTAAACTTTGATAATAATAAATTACCCCAAGCCAGGGCTGTCACGATATCAGATTTTCACTACACGATTATCGTGAAATTAGTTCATGTTAAGGATACTATCATGATACCTATAGAAATTTGTGAAAAGAATGCCAGCAATCAAATCCATGTTTAACTTTATTTACTATGTGTGTTGTCTCTCTGTCTAGCAAATAAATTATCCCCAAAATATGAGTATAGGGAGGTGGGGAGAGAGTGTGTAACCATGACTGTAAATAAAGCATAAAAAAAGAACAATTGCACTCAATTACTTGTGAAAAGGCAACCGGATCAACTATTTAAAAGACACAAGGCCAAACATCTTTGCTGGATTGTTCACACGATGTATATCATATGTGTATTTTTGACACAATATCAGTATTCCATTTTTTAATAACACGGTAATCATGAATATGGCATTATCGCAACACCCCTACCCCAAGCATCTTTTTCTGCATCATAATCTAAAAAAAATAAAATAATAATAATAACGGCGCAGATCAGAAACCATATGAAATACTGATATATCTATGAAAGGCCAATATAACTGATATATATCTGTTGGGCTCTAAAACCAGATAATCAATGAAATGTGAGTTTCCTTCCACATCCTGCTGCCATAATAACAACGCAAGCAGCAGCATAGCCACTGATGTGGCCTACGGTTCCATGTGACTGTAGCAGTCAACAAAACAAAATGATGGCGAGCACATGCAGGGATTATTCCATGTCCACATTCAGCGGGTGTCTCTTTTTCTTTGAGTTTGCTTGTATACACTAGCCTCTACAATCAGTTTGTTTTACATACAGTAGCCAACAGGTCCACTGCAAAGTGATGCTCCTTTCTACTTTGGTTTAGTTTTGTAAACCAATACACCTATATCGAGTGGTATCCATTCCAAGTGAAGACTATCATGTTGCATACTGTATGTTGTGGATAAAAAGGCTGATGATGTAGATAAAAAGGCTGATGCGAGCTGTTGCCTTAATTTGTGTGCAGACAATGTAGACAAATGCCAACGTTATTTTTAAACAGTGTATTTATAAACAAAACATACAGTTCTTCAGTGGATGTCAAGCCATCAGCTCACACACATTGTGTTTTTGTCCTTGAAGCTTTGTTAGAAATGATGAGAGAACTAAAAATGTATATCCAGTCCGTCTCAATTGTGCAATTTCCAGCAGTTGTTTTTCACTTCATTGTGTTTTAGGCTATTAGCAGATTGGCAGTCGCATTGAGTCAGGCCTTAAACAGTGCATGAAAATTAAATTAGTAAAACATTCAAGACCATGTATGAATATGAGCAGGGGCTTTAAGACTCTTGTTTGTACTAGTACACCATTTCACCTTATACGAGATTAAGAAGCATTTGAACACAGAATGCACTTTAGGTGTGGGTGAAAATGAGTGAGAAGTAATATATGGAGGCTGTTTTTTGATGGAGGCCAACCTTTCTATCCCGAAGAGAAAGACTTGACCATAAGAGGAAGTGTTTTTGAAACAACAGAGTCAACTTTTACCTGAAACATGTTGCTCCAAGAAAAATTTGATTGACAAAAAAAGAACTAAGGAAACATTTTATATTAGTGAAGTTCATAATGACAGTTCTCCCAATCCACACTCAGTTAACATCTGTAGTTAGTTACTTGACTTACAACCCAAACCACTTAAGTGACATAATCAGGGACCTAAAAACCTGAAACTGAATACTGTCTTCAGTCTTAACTGTCTTAACTAAATTGCTCCTCTTTTAGTGTTAGTTTTCCATTGTCTTTGTAGTTACAGTAGATATACAGCACATTGCACACTGAAAGCACTACACCTTATACTTTTTGATTGGAAATTTGAAACTTTGCACGTACATTTTAAGTGGACAGTGGATTACAACAATAGCTGTGTAGCCCATAATTCAGGGAAGAGCTGTCGTAGATGTTCTTGTATCTCAAAAGTTTTCTTTGTACCTAATTTTGGAAATGTTTGAAACTTTCACTACCGATGGCACCAGGTTTTCCTCTCTTGGGTTTGAAAATTAGGAAATGTAGTCAGTTTCTGCATCGGAGGCTGGCAGAAAGAGACAAAGCAATACTTCGGAAAGAGTCTCTCAAGGTTCATTGGTGATATCACACATGTTTTTGATCTTCACACATTTTACACACAAAACCCCCATTTCTGCTGTCAGAGAGGGGTCATTGGTTTTCTTACCGTCACTTACAAGCAGGAGGGTTGTTTTTCGTTAGCTGCAACACATTGTTTATAAACAGCAAGTTAATCATCAGTGTGGGAAAATGGTTGTATAGAGTTTTAACATCATGAAGATGAAAGTGAAGATAGTTTGGTCAGGATAACACGTGCCAACTTAAGTCTCGAAACTAAGCAAACTAGGTATAAAAGCTTGGGTTGGTAAGAGAAAAACCAGCAAGAGCCAGCTAGATTTCTGAAGTATCCAATAGAACAAATCCCATGGCCTCCCATCAGGACTTCCTACAAAACACACGAACATGCACTGTCTGAATACACTGACTTCCCTGTAGCTCTTGCTGGCCAGTTGGGAGATGTGTGTGAGCTGCGAGTTTGCTACGTTCGAAAAGCTCTCTCAGCTTTTTAAGTCTAAAAATTCATAAATAAAGAACGCTGTTAAATGCCATGATCATATAAAAGCAAACAAAATAGCCGTCAAGAACGCACTGCAGCCTGGCAGTTACTGCCCACTGCTAAGGTTGTGTGCTTTGTGCTTATGTGACAGGGTTAGTAGCTAAACAAGTCTGTTGCTGTCGCTGTGAGCCAAGTGCGTCTTTGTCATTGCTAACTGTATCCAGCTATGTCATGTCTCATTCACATGTAGGAAAACACCTAACATAATCATTCTTGTACGACTAGCTAGCTAATAGCTTTAGCAATATATCTGCCTAGCCTTGCAGAAGACTCCGGTAATACGCATCTTTGATGAACGATAACCGTATGCGCTCAACTCAGTGAACACATTGCCCCTCCTCTGACTAGCCTACTTCAAAATAAAAGCCAACCCGTTTTGGGTTTTGGGTTTTGCCCATTAAATGCTTTAAATGTGAGGTTGCAGTAGTAGGAAAATTTGGCATTGTTAGTAAATCAATACAGCGCTCTACAGATAGTGAGCATCCTTTTTTGTAGAAAGCCTGCTTTTGTCGGCAACGCCAGTGTTGTTACAAGCTTATTAACTGTTGGAAAAATCTCGTCACAGCGACAACCCCATTGGTCAGTCCAAAACAATGTCCGATTTTACAGTTTTCAATGTAGGAGGCGGAAATTTAGCATGGAGGTCAAGTGTGTGTGCGTGTGTCTGAAGGTGTGTGTTTGTGTTCATGCCAGTTGACTTAAAGGGGGTGTGTTAATGGGAGTGGCCTGTCACAAAAAGCCACATAACTTCTGAATGGATTTACAGACTTGCACCAATTTTTTTTGGAAAGGTTGATCATGAGCCAAAGGACAGCTGATTAACTGTTCAAGTAAATTAGCTTAAAGGGGGTGTGGCAGTGGGAGTGGCCTATAACACAATGGATTCTTGTATCATGACCAAACCAGTTGAATATCTGTGGCATGTTGTTGTGTTAATTATATAAAACTGTCAGCAACTACAGCAACAATACTTTTGTTTGACAATATCTATCTCTCATTGGGAAAAAGGACCTGACCAGGAGTTGCAGTCACAACCAACATACTTAAAAAACGAAAATCACGTAAATGACAATGGTATAACCATGTCTATACACTGTGAGGTGTCCTAATACAGAAAGTAATGGAGCTGGAAGAGGAAAAGCCAGTTGACGCTTCACTTTGTGAAGTTCTTTGCCTCCACTTCATGAATTAATTTGAAACATTATCACACTTCTTAATGTTTTGCGACTCAGCTGTGTATTGTGGAGAGTTTCTGGGCTCTATCAGCCCAATAACGAAATTAAGAGTAATACGTTTTACCCATGAGAATCCTTCTAACATTTTATATTGATGTTGAACCATCTGTGTTCTTCACAACCGCTCCATTAATGTGCATGCAAACATCATGAATATCCAAACTAAAAGTGCTGCTTGGACGATGTGCCTCATGGCCTGACAAGCATCGGGCAAATGTTGTATACATCCAGGTTTGTGTGATTAGAACAGTAGCATTTAGAAGATTTTATTTGGTTTACTTATGTCATTTGTCTTGTATGCCAGGAAATTATAAAGTTGCAACAGTACATGTAAGAAGCTGAGTGCTACATGCATAGGTGTCAATACGCTGGGGACACTGGGGACATGTCCTCACCCCATTTATGTTTACTGTACCTCCAGACTTTTCTGGCCATTTCTTTAAAATGAAAGTGAAAAAGAGACTTTAGGGCATCTCCTGGATTCACACACTTACATATTAACAGTTGGAAGTGGTAATGTGTCCTAAAAGGCAGCCATTTGCAAATAAGTTAGGAGAAAGAGATAAGACATGGAAATGTTAAAACTTTAAAAAAGTTGCAGATTTTTATGAGGTAGGAAATGCATTTAAATATTTAAGACTTAATAATATGTCCTGCCACATTCTAGTGTAAAACACTGAATGTAAACGTAACCAGGTTTGTTTAGAAGAGAATACCTTCAATGTACATGGTGTACTCTCACTACACAATACAGAGTTTAACAGGAAATGGGCATGCTCTGGTATTGACAAGCGCATATAGCAAAAGCTTTTTTTTAAAGTTTTAAAGTACCTGTATTATTTCACAGATCACAAGCTTTTCAAGAGTTTGATTTTGAAAGGCATACAAACGAGTGCTACACGTACAACACAGCTTCATTGGTGACACAGTTTATGAACACATAATTCAAATAATCTGTCTGATGGCGCAAATTTCTGTACACAGTTTAAATACTTTCATGTCAGTCTCTTATGTAATTTTAGTTTCATTCCAAGTATTTCTTTTTAACAGCAAGCTGACGTGAGTCTAACATTGTTAGATGTGCATGTACCAATGAAGCAGTAATGCTTACTATGCTTAGGACCTGCTTTGAAATTATTTTTAACAGTAGCAAGGTCAGGTCTAACAGTGGGTCATAAAAGGAACATTTCCAAGTAAAAATCAA
The DNA here is from genome assembly GCF_040436345.1 of Pagrus major. Lineage (NCBI taxonomy): Eukaryota > Metazoa > Chordata > Actinopteri > Spariformes > Sparidae > Pagrus > Pagrus major. The sequence goes on along the minus strand of NC_133218.1, from coordinate 22,712,214 downwards.
GAATAGATGTGCAGGATTTTTTCATTTTAGTGTCATGTTATGGTCACATTATGAGTCAAAACCTTTGTATATGCCTTGTTTTCTTGAAGTTCAATTTCTCAGTTTTCTTCTCGTGTGCGTGATGTTGTGTCGGTGTATGGTGGTCTCGGCAGCAGAGAACATCTTTTTATTGTAGGTGCGATCCTTTAATGTGCCAGACTGAGTAGGAAGGAAAACGCTTCATGGCTGCTGCCATCTTACCACAATGTATTAAAACAGTGTTGAGACTGCTCATTTAGAAATGATGACAAAGGTTCCTGTGCAAACATGCCCACAGTTTCACAGAAAATCCAGCACAGCACTATAAATACCACCTTTTCTGTAGTGTCGGAGATAGAGTTGTCTCATTTAGCCTGTTTTAGTAAATGTTAATCTTTTCTCTGATAATTATAAGTGTCAGTTTTGTGTTTTGCCACAGTAAGACAAAGCCCCTTGCACAACCAAAGCTTTATGGATTGACTGCAAGTGCCAGGGGTCAGGCTTGCTGAATCCGAGATTTATTGCATTAACCGTGTCACTCTATTGTGTTAAATTCTTCTTCAATAGGATACCTAAATAGGTCAGTGAATTGTGTAATTATGACACAATGAAGGAGCCCTGTAAAACTGTATTTGCTCATTTTATTGCAAGATTACTCTTGTACTTTGAGACTGTCCGATAGTCAGAAGGGTCACAAGTTGAGACCCAGAAATCGCAAGTGAGACATACATTAACAATTTATCTGCTGACATTACATACATTTTAAACTACTGCAATGATTATAGCGTCCAACCTGAATGGCAGCTTGTTCTCCCCAGAAATGATGTCAGCATGTGTTTCCCAGACCCAATTAGATTTTTTGAGATGACGAGAATAAATTGGAGATAATATTTTTTAAGTAGGATTATTGTATGTGGGCTTTCATGACAGAAATCTAAAAGCTCTGCTTCATGAGTAAGACCTGAGAGGCAGTGCTGGCAGGGCAGTATTAAAATTCAGGTAGAAGGCCCTCTTTTTGTGTGGTTACGAATACATGGGGGCAGGCAGGGGTAAATAATACACTTAACTAACCCCCCATTCAGACACGAACAGAGAAGCAGGCTGCAGAGAGAAAGGTTGGAAGGGAGAGCGGTGAAAACGCAGAGCAGCACTCAGCTGTCACGTTCGCTTGCTGTAAAGCCATGTGGAATGATATAACATTGACGTCACAACCCAGTGACGTACCACAGGGGTGATTGCAAAGAAGAAAAAAAATGCCAAGTCTTATTAATCGCCCTGTAGAATATAGTGTCTGCCTCTAGCAGTGATGAGAAAGTGAGAACTGTCCGTCGTCAGACGATGTGCGATAGAAGGTGGAGAAAGTTGCCACATAGAATTGTACTACAGACCTTTTTAATAATCCAGTAAATTGAACAGAGCTATTGGCTTTTAGGATTTATTCTTTTGCTTTTAAAAATGTATTTTCCTATTTCATAATTTGATAATTTTTTTTGCTTAAGGCATACAGTGTGTTAAGGCTGACACTACCAGTAGTGTGAGTGTATTGAACTAGTTATACCTCGTCAGTATTACAGTAGTAGAGGGAGAATGAAATTGGAGAAATATAAGCTTATATGTGTTGTATGATCAACAATTTAAATCAGATCAATATTATAAAAATGCAGTTGTTTTTTTTTGTCAGTGGCCAAATTAAATTGTTCCGTTCGTACTGTTTATACTGTTTGTACCCTCATTTTCTTTATCTGAATCGTCTGTGGAAATGAAAGCCTCTATGCATTTAGTAAAAATGTCTGCTAGCTCCTTTGCCTTTGATTCACTTTTATTTTCCAATATCCAATAAATCCTCTACGTGCTGGTTACGGCATCTTTTCCCATCCGATATAAAAACAAATCTTACATGATTAGATGTATAAAGGATAATCAAGTTAAACCATATTTGGCATGCTGTGCCACTCTGGACCTCTTACATGCTCGGGATGCGTCATGAACCCTTAAAAGAACACCACAATCTAATGTTCTTTGTGGCTTATTTAATAATAATAATAGCAGTAGTTAAGATTAATTAAGATAACTAAGATGACATTTTAAGCTCAGCCTAATTTTTAGTTTTATTTTCTTCGTTTTATATAACATTAGTTGGAATAGAGTACTTTCTAAGGGCTGTGCTGACGGAGAAAAAGTGCATTGCCTTAAAATAAAGGCCATTAAATGACTAATGTTATCTGCAGTTAAAGGTTGTGTGTGTGTGTGCGTGTGAATGGAAAGTTTTATTTTCATATTATAAATGCTGTGAACAATTTCTCTCTGTCCATGTGAAAGTAAAACAGCTTAAAAGTATTAAGACTTATGTGGCAGTCGTAGTTTCATTTTTAACACAGGTATTGATTGTTGGACTACACTAATTTTCAGATCCTGAACTAAAATGTTGATACTGCCTCATCTAGTTCCAGTGTTGTTCATGTGACTTTGAGCTCACTGTTATAATTGTATTTGATGAAATGTGACCTAAGCTGAGCTGTTGTTTCACTGAAGGTGAACATGAAACCATACGTAAATGTCCTAATTAATTTGTGAATGCCATTTTATTTTCATTTTGTTTTTATGAATGCTTAATCAAAAGTTGAAATAGAATTTATGTTTTTTTTACCCATATATGCACTTGAGCTTTTTCAGGTGTTTCTAATCCATATTTGAAATGTACATAATCATCTTATTACTGTAGAAATTGCGATTGAAATTTGTCTTGTTGTCATTGGACCCGGATGGGCTGCTGAGACGGCTCCTGTGAGTTCTCATCCCCCCTTCTCTAATGTCAAAACTAGTTTGCATAGCTGCTTTGAATGTTTCATCGGCGGCGGCAGCAGCAGGGCCGATAGAAAGGGTTAAGTCGGCACTGTGTGTTTGGCTGACTGCAGAGTGAAACAGGATGCAGCGACTGCATTGTCAGCCTGCTGGTGTGAGTGCAAACAGATGAGGAAATGCTGGAGCGGGTACTCCAAAACTCGGGTTACCCTGGAAACGGTTTGCGTCATGATCACCAGCAATTAGCTTGCAGCTCTTTAGTTTTCATGATAGGTCTACCAGAGCTTAGCCTAATGACTCCAGGGTCTGAAGAGACACCATCAAACAGAGAGCTTGCAAAATATTCACAGATGGTTTTGTTTTGCTTCTTCCTTCAACATTATGTTTGTGAAAAAGTCCATAATTTACTATTATTTGAAGACAGGGTTATGGCTTTTTTGATGCTCTGTTTTGAACTGCCTACACAGAGCTGTGCAGCGTGTCCCCTCTTTCTTATTTTTCTCTAATGAGCCTTGATGTGATGTCCTGACCTCGTCTTTCCGTTCGTATTATTATCTGTACAAAGCTGATTTCGTGGCTCAGTTTGTGTATTGTTGAGGCCCAGAATGTTGGACTGAGGGGGGGCGGGGGGTGCCGAGCCACCGCCATCAACTAAGTTTGGGCTAATTAGAGCTTTTTTCCCCTGCAACTGTCGTATCAGCCCTCCCATACTTCGCCTGTTTCCACTACATGAAAAATTGGCACACGTGAAATGGCTAGATAAGATAAGTAATGACAAACTGTTCCCCGAGCTGCTGCAACACAATCAAGCTTTTTAGTTTGGTAGTTTTAGGAGACTCAGATTTCTCTGCACAAGCTTGTCTCAAATGATTTTGATTACACCACAAGGTTGCCAACAATGCAAACATTTCAGGTGGCTGAGCTTTTAAGTTCAGGATGAGGTTGTTGAACCTTGCATGTGTTGAATGTTTGTTCAGCCCAGTGACAGGGTGAGAGTCGAGGGAGAGACAGAGAGCGTGGCTCGGTTTGGTCATATGGTTAAATTAGAGTGCTATGACATAGATGGTGTGCGCCCATGCTTAAATTGTTGCTGTGGGAATTTAAGCATGGAGAAAATAGAGGTGAGGGATGCAGTAAATTTAAGTTGTATTTTAATGAGTACCTACCATAGGTTTTACTGACTGTTAATAGTCTCCAGACGGCTTTATTGATATAACATCATCTTTTCCTTCAATATTCTTAAAGTTTTACATGGAAATCTGAAGAGATGGTCAGACTGGAGTTGTTCTGCAGCTTTTTGTTGCACTGGAAATTCTTACATTTTTATAATTTTTGCATTGCTTTCTCATCGAAACATTACACAGCAGTCTCACCAAAATTTTTACTCACTTTCTCCCTCTACTTTTTCGTTCTCCCTCTTTTCATTCTCTGTATCTCTGTTTCTCATTCTCTCTGAATTTCTTTCTGTCTCTCTCTGTGCGCCTCTTTTGAAAACGGTGTCAGCACTGCTGCTTTTACACCAAAAGGCTGTTGCTAAGTGACGGTTGACGTCAGCCGCAGCTACAGAGGAGGGCTTGTGTGTGTTTAGCAGCTGAAGGCAGATCCCACTGAAAAGGGCAAAACTGAGAAAGAAGTACTATTCGTCACTGCAACGACAACCCTAACTTCGACCAACAGGATCGCCATTTCCAATAACTGTGCACAATTTATTCGGAGTGACTTATGGTAAAAGTAAATCTTTCAAAGTGGAATGATGAGGTTTAGGCATTTTTTCTTTTTTTTTTTTTTTTTTTTGAGAAACTGCTCCCGGCCAATCCCCACCCCCTTTTCTTCACTTTTTCTTTTAGTCTGTCGCTGTCTCCTTTTCTTTCTCACTTTAACCCCTATCCTCCCCTCCCCCAACACACAAGCACAGGCTCAAATGCCAGACACCCCCACTCCCCTCCTCCCCTTCCCCTCACATAATGTAAGTGAGATTTTGTAGATAGATTTTGTGTCTGATGAAAGTCTCTGACTCTGAGCTCCAGTGTGATATCTTCCCCATCCGGCTGAGGTTGTTCTTGATCTGCTCGCCATTGTTCAGTGTAATCAATTCCTGGGGACCTGTATCATCCTCTCTCATTCCACCCCTACACCCCCAACCACCCCTGCCTTTCCCTCTCCTGTGACAGCACATGAAATTGGACCTGTTAGCTTATCTACATTTCAGGTTGAAATGATAGTTATTATTCTCTCCACAACTCATGAAGGGTTAGATTATTAAGAGTTATCACTTTACTCGCACTTGCTTGAAACACAAGAGGTATCCTTGTTTTTTATGTGAGAAAAGTTTGAGAGCAATGACGCAGTAATTTACCAGCCTATATACAGTAGGAGTCATCTGTGCTCTAAAGACTGTGATGTAAGTTGTTAGTGCTGCTGGAGATAAACCAGCGCTAGCAGAGACTGGTTGGTCTATGGGCAGAGATCGGTGTTTGCAGCAGTCATATGGAGCTCACTGATGGCAGAGCGAGCGGAGAGTGCAGGATTTTAATCGCACACCCCCTCTGCAGCGAATACACACTGTGCTGCTCAGATACAGTCAGAGCTGTGGCCCACCCCAAACTGTTGTGGCTCCCCCTGCGTAGGCCTTTGACGTGTCTCGTAAGAGTGATAATCAGGGATGAAGGCTTGATGGGCAGTTGTTTAGTGACCAAAGAGACTTTCCTTCAAACAGATGACAAGTTGGAACAGTGAAATTGTTGGAAATGTCAAGCAAGACTCTGTTCAGACCTGTTGTTCACTTGCATCCCAAGTGATCAGATTGCAAGCGAGCAGCTCAAAGTACAGGTGTGAACATTCCCAGGTTGCTCTGAGGACGCATTTGGGATCTGATCACTCAGATAACATTTGGAGGTGGTCTTGGGCCACATTGAATGACAAAACAAAATAAGAAGAAACTACAACAACTGGTAGAATGAATTTCACACTGTCTGATTTCAATGTGATTTACTGAAATGCAAATTACATGTTTAGCCACTCTTTACCTGCCCATGTTAGCAGCAAATGTGTGTGAACATATTGTCTGTTTCAACTTATCTAACCGTTGAACGAGAAACCATAATATCCCCAGTGGTGAAACAGCTACGGTGATTAAAAAAGATTTGCTCCTCCTCTTAAATTTGGCATTAAATGCAACACATTAACTTGTTTATTTTATTGTAAAAAAGTCTCAGTTTGTTGCGGCATTGCTGTACCAACTGTCTGCTTCTGTGTCTAAAGTGCGTCTTACATGCCAACATTTAGCAGGTGTTTGAACACACTGTTTCAACTGATTTCACCTTTTACATTGAATTTATGAAAGAAGACAACATTTTATTCACCGTAAACATGTCAAATTTACAAATACAATACAATATAGTCAACTTTATCGCCTGTGGAGAAACTCCCCGGAGTCCCTCTAAGATATCGTTCAATTTTGTGAGTTGTTGAGTTAGGAGAACTTTAGAAACTTTGTGAAATGCAATCTCTGAGAAAGTCTTAATTGTTATGGCCTTCTTGTAAATTCGGCAAATGTTATACACAAAGATATTGCTTTCTTTTTGTAAAAAATATTGTGTCCGGTTGATGTTTCTTTAGAGCGTGAGACCTGATCAAAATTGGTCACTTGTGATGCATGTTAATATCAGGTGTGAACTGACGGATTTAGAGCTGTCCACCTGTGATCAGATCACACAGGATGGATGTTAACACCAGGTTGGAAAAGGGCCACTGAATCCCCCTCAGCGTCATGGGTACACTTGATGCTGTCCTATGAAGCGAGCCAATCATTTATTTCTTTATTCATAAAGAGACACCATATGAATACAGTATAAAAGATTTGAAAAGTTGTCTCGTCTTGCTTATAATGATACATTCTGCAATACACTGGATTGCCTGCTGCAGTGTGACCCTCCTTTGTCCTTATCTGTCCCGACCCTGTATCAAAGGATCAACTGGATCAACAGTGGACTTGATGCCACATATCAACAGCAGGCACCCTGGCATGGTACCATAGACACAGGGCATTAGGCGCTGGGTGCCCGGCTGCAGACAACAGTAGTTGGCTGGGGGTAGGCATGGATTAAAGATGCAGGATTTGCGTCATGAGGTGAACTCTACCAGGCATAGTGATCATATAGAAAGTTTTGTGTTTCAGTTGCTAAGTGATCTAAAAACTCAGACACATCAGGTTGGCTGTTTGTACAAGTAGCAAAAAACAGACTAAAAGCAAATCAAGAATTAAAAAAAGAGCTTTGAGCTATAACAGTTGTTTCGTTTCTCTTATCTTCCGTTCTCTCATTGTGCCTTTCTCAGTGCCAATGACCACAAACCATGTAATGACAAGATGTTCCCAACAAAGTGAGACTCCAGATGTAGATTCCAAATGTACAAAAGGCCGTCTTAATCCCCATCATTATGCTCAATATTAAGGTAATTTAATAATAACATTATTTCACCATTATTGGGAACAAAAAAAGTGCTTTTATGCAATTATAGTTAAAAATAATGCACACAATAACTGAAAGAAAACTGCAACATTGCCCCAATAAAACAACAAAAATGTAAAATTTTCTATAATTTGCACAACTCACTTGTCCTCACATTGAAAATGCCAAATTGGGGAACAGAAACCAATTAATCACAGTATGCCCGAAAGACACGCTCATAATCATAATATATTTCACCTGTTAATTCAGTATTGCTTGATCTAATGCACCAGACGCGGCATCAACATGGCAAATGACCTTTAACTGTTTGTCGAAAGCAAAGATTGCTAAAACTGTTCTGCCCCACCAAAGGCTAAAAATACCAGAGAGGTAGTCCGTTAAGCTAAGTGCACAATGAAGATCATTTATCATGTTTTGGACATGTTAATAGGCAGCTCATGCAGATATTGCAGAGAAGGTAACTGTTAGCTTGTTATGGGGCAGCAGAGCAGTGAGAGAAACACACTGTGCCACAGACTCGAAACGAAGTCTTTAAGGAGCAACTGCACTGAAATGTTTTTTAGGTGTATTTAAGTTGATATTATAATTACAATAATATTGTAGATAATTGATTCATCCATTTGGGATCTGGTGTGGCAGGTTCATCGTGAAAATATCCTGTAAAAACTGTCACGGGTTACATTTCTGAAAAACAAATAAATGAAATTATAAAATGAGTTCAGAAATTATGAAATAGAAATTATGTAGACTGTTTTTTGACAAACCGAATTAAAAATTTGTTGTGTGATTGGTGCAAATGGATGCCACATGTGTCTAAAGCAGGGCTGGCCAAAGTGGGGCTCACTGGCCAAAGTTTGCCCGCAATAAGATTCGATTTGGCCCACCAGATGTTTCTAGCAAAAACTGAAAACTAATAATATAAGGTATCGAAAGGTAAAATGCTTTTTAAATCGGAAATTTTCAGGAAGTCAGTCATTGAAAGGAACTTGGTTCCATTAAAAAATGAAGGAACTGCAAAACTTGATCACAGGAGAGAGAACAATTTAGAGCAGACTTAGAAAATGGGTCGCTAGAATTTTCTTTCTCTCCTGTCTCTCTGGCCTTTCGTATTGTACCATTTTGCATCTTAACAATACAACACTTTGGCCCTCCAAGAGAAAAAGTTTGGGCACCTCTGGTCTAAAGGACCATGATCTGTCTTTAATCTAAACAAATTTACATTTTCTAGCGCTTTTTTACTTTATTTTCCCACTTCCCAATCCCTATTTAGCACTAACTGATATTCTTTGAGAAGTTTTGTTATTTTTTAAACTTTATTTACTTTATTTATGTACAAGCGTGCACTTTTTCAGCATTTCCACAACATCCTCATACCTAGAAATGTAAAGTTCTGCCAAAATAAGGACTGTATACTACACAAATCTTGGTATACTGGGTGCATGTAGGCCTCACCTTTGCTCCCTTTAACTCTGTTTAGTAAACCCACCTCAGGTTTGTTTGTTGACTCATCTGACAGTCAGCCAGTGTTCCAGTATTTATGCTGTGTGGCATCTGTCTCAGGTGATGTAGGCAGAGCTCGCCAAGCTCTAAGTTTATACTTACAGATGTAAAATGCTGATCTCTGGTGGTTCCGGCATTATGTTCTGACCCGCACTGTGTCACCACTGCCTGCTGAGTCTGCTCGTTCTTATGGTGGGATATTGAGGGGAAAGAAACTGAAGACCCCAGTCACTCTAAGGGCCACCTTTCCTGCCTGGTGATGCTGTGTTTAAACTGTTAACTGGATGATATGAGAAAGTGAAGATTTATCACTTGAAAAAAGACTTCTAAAATACTCAGTCATCAGTTGCAACTGCAGTTACATGTTGGTCAACTTTATTACAACATTTTGGATGCATTTTATTTCATTTTATTCACATGAATCAGCAGTGCCCTTTCAGGGATGTATGTTTGTTGAATGCATCAGTAGCAGAAATATCTACAAATACATGACATATCCTGTGCTCAGTTGATGAAATAGGTTCATGTGATTTCTGCATCCTGTTGTGAAGGTCATCCCCAAATAGCCTTTCCTGAAATGCTTTTGTGCTAATTACTGTTATATTTAAATTTGAATGTTCTTGAGGCAATAATTTAAGTTAGATTTTAAACGTAGGAAGGAAAGTGTGATTTTCTTGTTGTTGTGGAGCAACAAAGTCAAACATGTTTGTGGTGGTTGTTGGAGTCCGCCAAGGTTATCCCTTGTCTCTGATCATGTTTGTGACATCATGGACAAGATCTCAAGGTGCAGTCGGGCTGAGGAGAGTATCCGGTTTAGGAACCTCAGAATTGCGCCTCTGCTCTTTGCAGATGATGTGGTTCTGTTGGCGTCATTGGTCTGTGACCTCTAGCACGACCTGGGACAGTTTGTGAAGCAGCTGGGATGAGAGTCAGCTGCTCCAAGTCTGAGGCCATGGCTCTCTCATGGAAAACGGTGGACTAGGGGTGAGTTTCTGCCCCAAATGAGGGAACTTAAGTATCTCGGGTTCTTGTTCATGAGTGATGTTAAAAAGTGTGAGATGGTGAGATGGACAGGTGATATGGTGTGTCATCAGCAGTAACGCGGGTGTTGCACCAGACCGTTGTGGTGTAGAGGGAGCTAAACTAGAAGGCAACGCTTCTGATTTACCAGTTGATATGTCCCAACCCTCACCTATGAATAGTGAGTGAATGAGGTATATGCATCCAATATTCACATTATTTTTTATCTCTGGTTTGGTATCCATCAGTTTTTGAGAAAAATGACTGCACATTCAGGTTGCTACGTACTGTTTTTCATGTTCTGATCCAGCTAGTTGCTATTTTTGTCAGTCCGCCATTAGGCAGGTATTGCACAGTGGTTTTAGTCTGAGCTTTTTGGGTGAAAAAGTTTTGCTGCTGCTGTGACAAACAAGTTGGTGAGAGCAGAGAACTGAACGAACTGAACCATCCTGTAAATACAGTAAATATGTGATTTAGACAAATAAATAAATAAATATCGATCAAAAGATACTAAAAGCTCTATCCATTTTTGTTTGTCTGAGTGTATTGATGAAAATACTTTTAAATGTTTTCAGATAATATTCAAAGCTACTTAATTAATGATCTCATAACTCTTAGCAACATTTCTAAAGGCTACCAAACCTCAACAAATCATTTCCAAAGAGAATGAGCAGACCAAAAAAAGCTGGTAGCTGAGGCCTTTTGAAAAGTACATGTAGGAGTCCTGTATGGTGCTGACCTTTACCTCCGTGATCCAACCCAGGCCTTCACATCCCGACCAGGAGAGCAGGAAAGGTCAGGCTGCAACATGCCCTTTGTTGCTATGGAGCACACAAACACACTCTCACTATGAATTTGCTTGGAAGAGTGTATTGAATTGGTTAAATTATTCCCATCTTGTATAACCATAAATTATTTAAGTGCGTTCTCAAATAACTTAAACAACAACTAGACTGACAGATGTTGAGGCGCTTCAGAGTGGCCCGTTACGTATTCATCCTGACAAGTGTACAACTGTAAGCTTCTTAAGCTTTTTTTAAAAAATGTAACCCTCCCGCCACCTCAGCTTTAATGTCAGCTTTGCGAATGTGTTTTGTAAAGTAGAAATGAGAAGCGGGCCTACAGCCGGTGATAGTCACTTGCTTGTAAATGATTTACTTAACACACAATTTCTGTTGTGGTGTCTTTTTCTCACTGTTCTTTGTGTCTGTCTCTACTTCCCTGTTAACTCCTCCTCCCACCACTCGGCTCTGATGGATGGCGTTTGTGTTCACATGCTTGTTATTGGCCAGAGCTCCAGGGCTCAGGCGTTAGGTTGTGTTTATGAGAGGAGCCTGCACTGATTCCATGATAAAACCAGATGTTCCCTTACAAGGCTTCGAGCCTCCCTCATCTAGCTCTCATGTCCATATCAGGTATAACCTTCCTGTTGTACTCAGGCCTCCCAGCCTCCAAACTATAGCATGGTGTTGGGCAACACAGTGGTCAAAAGAGGTTGCGTGTGAAGGGCATACATCACATGTTTGCACTTTGATAGAGAGAAACAGTCTACTTTAGAATATGCTGGAACTATGGACTGTTTGTTTACAGAATGTCATGATACCCGTCAGAATAAAGACCAAGGCTAAAACAAAAACTGATCAATCTCACATAAATGTTATTTTGTTATTGCTGTTTTGGAACAGTAAACAGTTTTGTTTCCATTATATGTTTCTGCTATTTATTGTTTCATGTGTAGAGGCATTTCACTTATTTTCTGATCCTAAAATTTGGCTTATATCGTATATTTCTGTCTTATTGATACTGTTTGATTTACAATTGTCTTTTTCATTGTTGTTTTCGTGTGGACCCCAAGAAGACTAGTGACCACTTAGAATAGAAAGATTACAGCAAATTACGAACTAAAAATGCAAAATATTCTAAGCATGAAAACCGGAGCTTAAGATGGCAATAACAAAAAAGTATCTGTGTTTTTCTGTGACATAATGTAGTCTTATAATTTACCCTGATAGTAAAAATAAATTGATAAAATAAGTTGGAGGGAGTGGCATTTTTACTTGATAAATGATGTAAACAATCAATTTTCAAAATTGTTGTCCATTAATTTTTGGTTAACCGACAAATCACTTCAGCACTGAACTAAATGTAAATGTTATGTGTATCCTCACTGCATTACCAAAATGTTCCTGCCTGCCTTTTTCAATAAAACAAACATGTGGTGCAGCTGCCAGTTAAGGTTTCTAAAACTTGGAACGTAAAGTGAAATGTCACACCAAATCGCCCTCCTATTCATCTAACAGATTGTAGCCTCTCTCTTATCATACTGGCTCCATGTTAACATACTGAAGGCCTATCAGATGCCAAAACACCAGACGACAGGAGGTGATAAAGCTGCGATATGATATAATATTGTGACGTACACACTGGAACTATGCTGTTCACATTACATGTAAATCTACCTGGAATGTACACTTGCGCATTTGATTTGAGAATTTGTTGTGTTGCTGTATGACGTCGTCTTGCATTGTTTTGTGTAAAGTTTGAGCCAGGTTCAATGTTTTCACCAGACTACGCTGTGTGTTGTTTGTACCAGACCCATTGAAATGAATGATGAGTTTTTTATGTTTTTGTTGGTGTAAACATTGCATAAGAGGTTTGAGAGTTTGGGGGATGACTCTTTATGATAACCATCATTAATATATAGTTGATTTATAATTATTAAACATTAGTTAATTGTTATTAATCTGTTTACAAACAATGGATTGCTTTATAAACCATTTTTTACACAATTGTAAAGGTTTACTAACATCAGTTGCATCTTTATATTGGTGTTCTTAATAATGTTTATAGATGAACTACACAGTATGTATTAACCATTTACAAAGTATTATGAGCATCAGTCGCAACTTGTGTAATGACTGAGGTAGTCTAAAAAATGTCAAAAGAATTGTAAAAAATGCTTGTCACAATTTCCCAGAACCCAAAGTGATGTCTTCAAGTCGCTTATTTTGTCCAAAGACTCTTCATTTACTCATAAGATGATCTAGAAATTACAAAAAAAAAACAGCAAATCCTCATATTGAAGATGATGAAACCAGCAAATGTTTGACATTTTTGATTGAAAAATGAATTAAATGATTACTTAGTTATGAACATAGTTGGCAATTAATTTTTCTCTGGACTAATAATTTATTAATCGACTTATCTTTACAGCTCTGACCTCCATGTGTGCAGGATGTGGTTTCAACATAAATCATTGGCACTAAGATCACCTTTGTCCTGTGGCATATATTGAGTCTTTGATAATAGTTGATTTAAACGGCTTGTTACGAACTAACCTTTGGGCTGATAAAGGTAGAGAGAAATGCAGCTGTAAGAAAAGAAAAACAAAACGGAGCCGAACGGTCAGAGGCAGATCTGGTTACTTATTGTAACTTAATAAACAGCTGTCTAAATGTTTTCGATGACATATGAAGCCCTCGTCAGGCTCTGATTGTACATTCTGTGCGTCACAAGGTCAACGGTGCTTTTAATAATTACTTGTGTTAACGCTGGGTAAACCTGGGATATTTATATGAACCTGCAGATCAGCAAATCAATGTCAGCAGAAAGGACTTTGAGAAGTACTATTCAGAGTATTTACACTTGGGCTCTCTGCCACCACTCTCCAAAGGTCATACATGCCTATATTCTTGCCAATCTCTTGTGATAGCGATGAATTGCTGTGTTCCAGGTCAACAGAAAATTTCAGCTCAGATAAAATGTAACCTGCAACATAGCCCTGCACTGCAGCCTGCCTGTAACTATTTATAGGGGCATGATTTACACAATGGTTTCCAGTAAGTGTGGGGCCAAAGTCAAGCGTGGATGAAATCTGAATATGTTTTGTTGTGTAAAATCGTCTTCCTACAAGTTGTAAAAGGCCACATTCTTCGTCTCATTTGACTTGATTAGGAGCTCATCTTGTGGCCGGTTGGTTTGCAGTCTGTAATTCAAACAGGAGTAATTTATTGCTTGTATCACTTTTCACAAGCTGAACTATGCTAATGAATAGATATTTTAAATATTTGTGTATTACATAGACAGTTAAGACCAACACCTACAATCTTTAGTAACTGTGATCTACCTTCTAACAGTTTATAAGATATTTTTCAAATATTTTTGGTATTTCTGGTTTTAAAGATAGCACACAATGAAATAAGAAGAAAGGAGGAATGGAAAGATGCACGTTGTCAGTCAGGTTCAAATACAGTTTCATCTGTTTTTCATCTTTTTATGGTTTTGTAGCTCTTAAAAACACAAGTGTTGTGCAGGCTATATTTTGCCAACATGGGTAGCTGCCTGCTGAGTTTTGGTGTTGAGTACAATGAAAAAGTTGCAGGCTGTTACAGCATGAAACACACCATTGTGGGAAAAAGTTCATCATTGACGTACTAGGGTTGACCTTAGATTGACTCACACTACATCTGTGTGAGTCAATGCTGACAGTTGAACTGAGATTTTTGTCTTCTGTTAAGCTACACTTTTCTTTGCAGTGCCATACACCTTGTCATTCACGTTTTTATCTTCACTTTTTCTAAATCACAAGGACACAAGAACAGAAGATGTGTCATTTTGTTCCTGGTTCCTTTTAGTATATGAGAGGGCCGGTTAATGATCAACAACAGGGCTTAATTTGTGCTGGGTCCTGCCCGAAAAGGATCCGGGACCTCCCAAATTGGGACGAGCACCTATTTGATAGGATCCGGCACCTCCTTTGTCACTATCAAAATATATTTTGTGTAATGTTTAATGTTATCTGTCCTGCCCCCTTTTTTTTTTCCACTGAAGTTTCCCAAGAATCGCTTGTTTTCAGATTTTGACACCTGAAGCGTTGTGAGTTTTGTGCATGAAACGCGAGTTACACGGGCATGTGGTTCATGCTTTTTAGTAAATATTTTGGCATATGATCACCGTAAACCGGGCGTTTGTGCTGTGAAATGATGGTTAATTCAAGATGTGTGTGCGTAGTTGCAACGCTGTCCAGAGTACTGAAATGGATCCAAGGCGATCGATCAGACAGACAGACAACAGAACATGTCACTTAGTTGGGTTTCTTAGCTCAATGCTTTTCGTAGTTGTTCTTCGGCCTCCTAGTCCACTGCTGGCTCTACATTTGGTGCAGCAGATTGACATCATGCATGCGATAAAAGCATGTGGCGCTTGATGTTGTTTCTGTTGGTGTTGTTCTTCATCTTCATCTTCTCTGTATTTATTGGTGGATCACAAACAAACTGTAAAGGTGCAGACTGCCACCTAATGTATTGGAGTGTGTAGATGCTACACTTGTTAAAGGAGACCTATTATGCTTTTTGTCTTGTTCCTTCCTTCAGTGTTTTATAGGTTCTTGTGCCTGTAAAAGATCTTGAAAGTTAAAAAGATCAAAGTCTGCACCAACAGAAGCTCCTCCTAACCCTCTCCCACAGAAAACACTGCTCCTGAAATGCTTTGTCAGTAGTCCCTCCTTTAATTCCATGACTTTGTGACATCACACTACATCACCATGTCATACATTTGCATGATTTCTGCGAATGTGTGACATGACACTAGTTTGGCATGTAAGAATTGATTTAGCGCAGCTGCTCTGTTGTTGTTAGCAGTGCTGGGTCAGGCGTGTGTGAGCTGACCTGAAAAGGGGCATAATATATCTACATTTCCTGATATCAGGCCAATAATTTATCGCCCAGCTATATATCATGCATCCCTAGTAAACTTTGATGAAATGGCTTTACAAAAGGATTTTTCATTACTGTTTTTCTTTCAATATCCAGTCAGTGACTTTGTGTACTTTATACCAAAAACTCTAAATCATTGGTTCCTGCATTGGGACTTCAAAAGGTTGAGAACCAATGCTCTTTATCAGCCTATGTAAGTTGTTGAACAGCGGCTGCTGTTGCCATGACTGGCAATTACAGAATAGTGCTATATGACACAATGGAGTAACAGTTGCACAAGCAGAGAAGAGCCATAAAATTAACTGACCGACTCCGTCTGTTACACCACAATATCTATCTAAGGTGTGCTAACATAAGCTGTAAACTTGTAGCAGCCAAACCCCTGAATGCATTGAACTGAGAAAGAGTGTTTTGTTGCTTCTAATATAAACTTTTTATTTAGAAGAGACTTTCCTCTTTCTAAAGTTACACAGTCTTGCTTAGATTTATGCGGGTGTCTACCGGCCAGCCTTATGCCATACCCAACCAGCACACCTGAATTGATTTTATGCAGAGAGGACTTTTTAAAATGTGTCCATGAAACATTCCTCTAGTGAATTTGCATCTGCGCACTCCCTGGTTATAAGAATGCTTTGATGACAGATATCCAGGTCAGTCCGGGATGGGCTTGAGAATCCTTTCAGTCATCATCTGCACTGATAACCATCTTGCAGCAAATGACGTCTCAAACTTCTGTTGTGGCAGGTTGAGTTCCTTTTTTTTTTTTTGACAATGCTTTCCTTTTTAACGGCTATAACAGAAGGCGCTGACAATCTCAATTCTCAAGCAAGCAAGCAAGCAACAAGATATTGTTGCTTGTTCCATGTGTTGATCTTTTAAAGAATTTTCTGCAACACAATGCACCCAAACAAAGATAAAGTACTGTATTATGGAAACCATCTATTCATGCTGTGATCACAATAGGTTAAGTTAGATGAATAGATCAGACTATAAATGGCTCATTTCTTGTGCGTCACACTGACTCTTAACTATGTATGCAAAACGCAAAACCTTCCTGTGGACAAAAAGTTGACAAAACACTGTCTGACTGGGTGTAAAAAAAAACAAAAAAAAACTAGTGACACAAAGCCATTTCTCGTGATATTTGCTTTTTAGATTTGCAATGAAAACAGCTCAGATGTTTTGAAAGGTGGAGACGTAATAAAACAAAATAACTAACTAGATGGATCTAGTCATCCATCTATATTCTTGGCCTTCCTGCATCTCTTTCTGGAGGATGCTAAAGCCATCCTAGGTCAACTGAGAGATGCGATAAATCTGACAGTGTGGAAGGTCTGCTGGGACCCTTTAGTATCTTCTAACGCTTTTCCCTTGAAACGAGGACACACCTGCAGCCTCAGAGCACCCTGAGTGATGCTTTCCCTTCTTGAGCCTCAGAGTATTCTCACCGTAACTCATCCCTATCTATGGCGGGTGCAGCCCTTCAGACCTCTGTGCCTTTTTCATTCTTTTTTGGGGGTTTCCCCACCCTAAATTCCCAAACTCCTTTACAATAAGTGTTTGAAGCTGAAATTAGACTTTCATTCTCAAGAAACCTTCACCTCTCAGAGATCAGCAACTTTAAACCTGTCTGTTTGTGTGATAAAACCACTAGCCCTTTTCCATAAACATGTGCTTGCTTGGCTTGACTCAGTTTCAGTCAGCGCATCAGCCCAGTGCAGTAGGGATTTGCATCTCCATCACATCAGGGCTAACTGCTTGAAGATGCGTCTTAAACCGGTGACGTGGTTGACTTTAGTTAATGATTAAATAAATTAAATTAAAAGCAGTGCCCTCTTTGTCCCTGTTTAGTATTGTACTGTGCTGTCATAGTGGAGTTTCAGGGTGTTGTTACGCTTTTGCTTGTGATCTAGCTGAAAAACTGAAATGGGTTGACGAACCTGCTTGGAGGCGGCTGGGCATACTTGGACCCAAGTCCAGAGATGGTCCAGCTTGGGCACAACTCGATACAACTTGGCACATTTAATCTGGTAATGGAAACGCAAAACAACGTAGCCAAAAGATCCAGTGGAAAAGCCCTCCACATGAGTTCCATGTCTGTCCAGTCTCTTGGCTTTGACAAAATAATAGTACTGGGAAGGAGTACCATTCAACTTAGTTTAGCACAAAGAATTTTCCTGCTTCTTTCCAAGTGGCTCATGGTGCACACTTGCAACTCTTCTATTTGTTTTTTCTGTCAGTCCTGTTCTGGTCCATCTGCTTTTTTTCTGGGTAAACAGCTAGCTGAAAAAATTCACAACAGCCAGGAAGCAGACAGCAATTGCTATCTTCCCTGCTTCAAAGGACATAGTGGGTGTGTGTCTATACGCTGTGTGCTGTACGTCTTCTGACTCATGTAAACAAAACGCCATAGTAAAACCACACGCTATGCCCCTGAGATAGAGGATGAGAGAGTTGTGTAGGCTACTCGTTCCGCTGAAGAATGAATATGACCTTTGGTGATACAAACCAGATAAGCTTGAAAGTCGAAAACTGACTAAATTGTTGTTGTTTCCAAAATCCTTCCAATGTTATATTTGAAGTTTTACACGTAGTTCTAGTCCTGAGATCAAAAGTTCTTATGAGTGTTAGTCAGACTGAGTTAACGTTACTTGGCTTGTTCTCTTTGCATCTTTGGGGACAAAACCTGAGTCCAGATTTCACCTATCACAAAAAGTCCCTTTGTGCTGTCTTGTCCTGCATGTGATTTTATGCCACACATTTGTATTCTCTTAATTCTTAAGGAAATCTGTATAGAAGAATATTATTGCGTTATATTGTGAAGTCCAAAAAGTTACGTTTGTCTTTTCGAGGTCTTCTAATTTAAACATCTCTTCAGATGGGAGATTTCCTTTGTGCTGGGCTCTCCTGGCATTAATTCAGTGCTGCTCTCCTGTTTACCTCCTGTACATGATGTCAAGTAACCTAATGCCTTACAGATACTGCACACTTGTTGGGTTGTTGTTGCCTGCCTAGTCACCTGTACTACACTGCGCTTTAGATCAGCTTATCTTATAGTATCACATGGCATGTGATACTTGGAGCTGCTGATACTACTATGTAGCAGGCTTCTTAAGATGGCATGTGCGGGTTGACCTTCAGAATGGATCTTCAACGCCTAATAAGGTTGTGAAATTCACTTGATAAAATAGGAGTCATGTTAACAGGGGATGCTTTCGATGTAAAGGGAGTAAAACCATGTTTTTATATATAGCATACAGTTATTTCGTGTAAAAAGTGGGCTGAACTTGAAGCTAAAAAGGTAACTGTTACTCTTTTGCTCGAGTCTGAACTAGATCTAGGAGTTTGTCATTTGGCTTCTTACTTGCCAAGATTAAAGAGAAATACATCTGTCATGTTTGTAAAAGTGGTCTTGTCGATGTCTCATGGAAAATTAGGCTATAGGTCAAACAGACATCGTTATTCTCATATATCTCATATTATTCTCGTATATCATTTTAACACCCTTTATGAAAGCAACATTATGTAGAAATTGGCATTTTGTGCAATCTGGCGCCCCCTACAGTTTCTGAGTGCAACACCACTGTTGTAAATACAAATCCCAGGTCTGTCCAACAGTTTGTCAGACGTAATTTAGGTGCTACCTACAAACAAAACTCATTACATCATCACAATATTATGTGTTGAAAACTTGTATGTTGAAGTAAACATGTATGTAACGCTGTGATCCTATCCTCTCATTGAAGTTACATAGTGCAGAAATAAGTAATAGGCACCATTCACCCTATTACAAGACACTGTACCATCAACATGATTCTGAAGCTGATATTTTAAGGTTAAAAAAAGTTACATAATGTTGCTTTAGAATACATATTAGGTGATCTGAGAGAGTTGGAGGGTCAAAGTTGGCTTCTTTTCAGAATTAAGGAGAAATACATCTGTCATTAGGCCAATTAGGTCAAATTAATGACAGAAGGCTACAAACATCATTATTCAACTCAAAAATAAGTTTACAATTTAAACGCCCTTTGTTAAGTCAATAAACCCTTTTTGAGGAAAGGCCCTAATATATGCCTTTCCCCAGACAGGTGGGAAGTTATGAAACTCTTTTGAAATCTGGCAGTTTGAACTTTGCCTTACTGCTACAAACGTCATACAGAGTTTCTTCAAGAAACATCAAAGTTAAGTATTTGATACCCGCTGTTCACTACCATTCTCCAACGGCCCTTGCTTTCCTGAAATTGCTCCAAACCTTTTGTTTTCTTCACCCCAGAATGCTATGTCTTCTTTTTATTGTTCACTGTACATTTTTCTGTGAAATTATTGTGCCAGTATGTGCCCAAATATCTGCTCCATATGTAAACAAACACTATTTGCTGACAAGTACGTCAGATCAGCTCCTGACAATACTCCTGATATGTTGATTCCAAAGCCTATTTCATGCCCTCATCAGCCGGGGAGTCTCCCCCTTGAGCTAGCTTCTATAATACCAATAAAGTTTTCCAGCATGAAAATCTTGGGTGCCATTTAAATAATGTTGCTTTATTGGGTGAAAATGTGTGGTGTAGTTTCTATGACTCCACCCCTCTTGGATTGAGATAAGACATTTGCTTGTATCGGCCACTGTGAGGGCCTTTTTAGGGGCATTTTGGCATCATAGAAAAAGACTGACAGCTCATTAAATGTTATTGTTTTGAAAATTGCACAGAGATGGTATTGAAAAACTGTGGGTTCTCCTTTAACAGTTGTAAAAGGATCTGATGTTAATTTATGTCTGTTGTGACACAAGTTTAGCAGAACTCCTTTTTTTTTTTTTTTTACAACCAGACTAACAAGACTTGAGACAAGTAGCTGTTACCTTGTTCATTCCTCAGATGGTTGGAATTTTTAACATTTCATTGACAATGTTTTTTTTATTTTATTTATTTAATATAGGCAACAGGATTGGTGCCAACACCACACAGTATTCAGAGAAAACAAATCTTTTCATAGAAGTACTTAAAAATGACACTAATAGACGCTGGCTTCTGCAGGGCAGACACTGAACAACACCAGGCCAGTAAAGTGGTAGATGAGTGTGAAAGAGAGGGATGACATTTTGCACGAGCTCCTTTCCCTAGTCAAAGAATTTTCCATGGTCCTGCCAGGTTGCCCTGACAACACTGGTGACAGCCATTGGCGGACTAGCCATCTGGAGTATCATGAGTTTTCCCGTTGGGCCTGTTGACCTGTGGGCTGGTGGCGAGCCAAGCAACACAGATGCAAAAAGATTTTTACAAGTCTCTTCGTCCTGTAGATCGTCTGGGTGGTTACACGGCGAGAAAGCACTTCATCTCTTCCCAACTTTCATGAGCAACAGCTCAGTCAGTTCATACTTTTGTCATCTACCAAACTCAATTTGGTCTTTGAAAGCCTTAACAGAGTGTGAGAGATTGTGCTGATGGCAAAATTAGGAAAAACATTCTCTATTTCGCAAAAGCTTTTTATGCTCGGTTGTGTTTTTTTCCCTCCTTTTTTGGAAAAAAGTTAATGCGCTAAATTGGAGATGGGAACACTTAATCTGAATCATTTCTGATGTCATGAACATTTGACTCACAAGACTGATCAGCTGGTACCGCTTGGCGTCTTCCTTTCGTGGCGGATTCCTCCTTCCTATGTCTCCATCTTTCTCTTGTAGATGTTCCAGGGTGATTGGTTTTGTTTCCAGTTTGCAGCCTCTACCTCTTCTACTTTATTACAGCCATGCGTAACATAGCTTATACCACTGACTTCTGATGAAACTATGCTTTGCCGAGCCTAGTTTATTTGCTCCAAACCAGTAAATAGAAATGCGCCTAATTCTCTTTTTTTCTTTTTCAAAAGTTCAAAAAGTTTTGAAAATTTGCTTCAAAAGTTGTTTGACAACTAGATGGAAGCGCAGCTTGTAAAGCAACTGACCAAAACTGTTAATATATAATTAACTATATAATATATATAAAAGTAACTGACTTTTCTATGTCCCTCTTGCTCAAAGACATGTTGCACATTGCTTGCGGCCCCACATCTCAACTTTTAGCTTCCTGTCTTTTATTTGCAGTTGGTACATCTTGCTTGCTTGAGTGTCTCAATCAAAGCGTTGTCGTCACTTTAAAGATATCTTAACCACTTCCATATAATTGAAATTCTTTGTTGTCAGTAACTTCCTCATCTGGTGTGGGGTCAATGTAAGTTCACTGTCATTCATTTTCTTTCATCATAAGGAAGAGTTTATTGTAAATAATTGTGCAAAATTTAATGACTTCTGTTTTAATGCAGTTTGTCACTGAGGTTGTTGGATTTAATGTTAATATTTAACACAGATTGCAGTTCGGAGATAAAAGAAATGTTGTAATTTAGTATATTTTATGGTATATTTCATTATATGGGTCCCTTATGTGCATTTGGGTTTAGGAATGATCTCTGTAGTGAGTCATACTGGGTCAAAAGTTCAGAGACGGTGTTTTTTTAATCCCAGTCTGCTGCTTCCTTCAGTCGCTTCAGCTGCTGGCCTACCGTCCGTTAACACTGCCTGAGCTCTGGCACTGTGCTACAGACCCAGCCACATCCTGGCAGTTCAAGCTGTGTCCGACCAATACGATACACACACACTGCAGACCTCTCATCTGCTCTCTCTCCTTAAAAGAACCAAGCCATCCTGTGCTTTCTTTTCCTCCCTCCATATCATCTTTTCTTCCTGTGCGTGTCTTGACAGCCAGAGCCTTGTCCTCATTATCAGCGTGTGCATGTGCAGAGGGCTGCTGACGCTGTGTGTGTCGCTGCACACTGACGTCAGCAGTGCCCTGCTCCCCTCCATACAAATGCCCTGCCTGCCATTGATACCTTTTCTCTGTCCCCCACACTCTTATTAGCGTGTTTTTATCAGTTATAGCACCTCAGAGTCTGGCTAATATGACACGCAGGTGTAACAAGCTGGCCGTCTAATAGCTCGCACAGGTTTATTGACTCCTGTTGGAAATATTCACGACCTGTCTCATGTTAAATAACTGTGTGTGTAAAGTGTTATTTTGTGTACTATATTTTTCTTTGTATGTATGTGTGTGTGTATATATATATATATATACAGACATACACACACACGTTTGTGCAGGTGTCCATAAATATAGTGCAGTTATTCCCCTTCTAGAAATATCTGCACCATAAATAATCTTAGACATGCACATGTAGGTGTGCACACAGTGTTGCAGAGTTGGCAGAGTATGGCCAGTTGTCTGACAGGCTGTTTGTGCTTCTGTGTTGTAAAAGTAAAAAGTAAAAGTAGAGAAATATAGTAGTAGTAGTAGTTGTAATATGTGTAGCAGAGTCAAATTTAACAGACTGATGTTGTTGCAGAAACATCCCCATATTCTCTGTGTAAATTAGCAGTTAATTGGGCTATTTACAGTCCTCATTTTAAAAAGGAATCTGAAGTTAAAGCATGATTTACAGTCAATTTTTGTTGTGTACCTTTGTCAGTGTCCTTAACCAGGGCTCCAGGGTGTGACTATTTTGGTGCATGTAATTTAAATGAAGAAAAATATGGACTTCCACATTTTTTTTCTTTATCTTTTACATAATTTGTAAAAAACTAAAGTTAAAATGTATTATTGGGTGCACTTAATTTATGCACTGGTGAAGCAGTGTAAAAAATTGGTGGACATTGTGGACATGGTGGACATTGCAAAAATACTCCTTATAAGTAGAAGTCATGCATTCAAAACTATACATAAGTAAAAATTGCAGCAAAATGTACTGAAGAATTCATTGTTATTATTGTTTTTATTATATCAGATCATTATTTCAAATAGATAAACATGGAAGCAACATTTAACCAGACTTTGAGTTAAGAGCACTGGGGAAGTGGGGAAGTTTACACCGCTGGCAAGGGAGCTTTGGACCGGGATGGGTCGAGGCTGGCTAGTTAGCACTTTAGTAGATATCTCTGCAAAGCAACGCCCAGACATTATAACGTCAAAACTGTTAAAACTTCACCTTCTGTTGATAATATTAGTGAATTTTTAACGTTTTCAACTAAGATTCTTAGATATTGCACCTTTAAGAATGAATTAATCTGTTTTAAATGTAACACAACATTTACAAAGGTCGAAGTATAAAGTAGTGTAAGTTAGGCAAAATGTCTGTTTCACAATTGGACCTAAACGTCTCAGAGGTGAGAATAATGTGTGCGTGCATGTTTGCAGGTGTCTTAAGTGTCAGCAGCTGTGTGTGTCCCTGTCTGTGTGTCTGCCCTCATGCGCACATGTTTTCATAACATGACTAAAGAAAATATCTCCTGTTCATTGAAAGATTTTAATCTCATGGTTTGCTGAAGGCCCTCACTGTAAATAAGTTGTTGCTTGGCACACGCTTAAATGGTGGCGGTGGAGGTGACGGAGCCCATTCAGCCAGCTTTTCTTGTTTCTGTGCTGCGTGAGAGTCTGAGAAGACATTCATGTTTTTATGCATTTATGCAGAGATAAAGAGAAAAGCAGACTGTGTTGTTGCAGACAGATTGTACACATACTAATATATTGTGTGACGTAAATGCATTTTATTGGGTGTGTGCACCATGTGTGATCGAGAGGAAATGGAATTACCAAAAAACATGATCCTTTGGTTGAGTTAAACGAAGCCACATCGTATGCTGTGTCTACACTTTTTGTATATTTTTTGTATATTTTTTTTTAATCCGTCTTTAGTTCCCCATTCTTTACCATTCATCCCCTCCTTAACCGTATCCTCTCCTTCACCTTTTACACATCTCCCTCTCTTGTTTCAGCCCGTCCTTGTCTCTCTCTCTTCGTAAACAAGCAGAAGGCCAACAACTCTGTCCTCCGGCCGTCTCCTGCCATCCCGTTGCCATGGTGTATGGAGCATTGTTTGCTGGCCTCTATGTCGGGTTGCCATGGCAGGGCTTATTTGCCATATTAAATGTTTGGCAGCATTGTACAGATGCTGATGACAAACACCCAACATCCCACTTTGATCAATGAAACGGTTACTGATTAGAGGAGATGGGATGGTGCCACCGATCGATTTAACAACCGTTAGTTATAGCTGTCGTGTGCTGTATGCTTTACATGCAGAAACATGCATGTATAAAACCAATTGAAAAAGAAAAACAATATAACAGTTTTGCCATTAAAATGTGGGACTTTTGCTGCTGTTGAAAAGTCATGTTTGTTTTTTTTAATGTTTTTGGAATCACAGTGCAGAAGAGCAGTGGAAGAATGAACTCTAAATATCAAATTTAAAGCTATTCTATGAAATTAAATGAATTTGTATAACTAAATAAATAATATGAATATAAACATGTATCCAAATGATTATTCTTTGTAAATTTTTTTACATTTTGAATGTGATGATGTGCTGTAGTAGTATGAGGGTGTGCTCTTACATTGTGGAGGTGCCTCTAAAATGAGCTTTAACCCTCTCGTCTCTCCCCCTTGTGGTGTGGGGTGAGACTGCACAATGGCCCTATAAAAGAAAAACTGCTGTATTTCTCCCTGTTAAAACCTGAAGGTAGAGCTGAAATCAACAGCTTACTGGTGTCTGTGGCGTTCTGTTTTTAATCACCGAAATCCTGCTGAGGATGTGATTGATTGATTGTAAAGGTTGTGGTTGTTTTTGTTTAACAGTTGCCATCAAGACTAATACAAAACTAACTAACATGACATTTTGTCACCTGATTTCTGCCACAAATAGGCAGTGTCAGAAAAAATAAAATGCACATGTTAAGGAAATCGGTTGGATTGTGTTTCAAACCTACTTAATTCCTATCTTAACTAATTCATTTCTAACAAATTTGTATTTCATTTTTACCTGAGCTGGAGGATTAGGTCATTTCAGGTCCAACAACTTAGTGTTACACAACCTGCACCAACTTTGACTACACACTGCCGTAATGTGTGAGAGCTCCTGTTTGGTTACTAAAAGATAGCGTGGAAATGCTGCCGGTTGACGTAGTTTGAGGCAGATAAGATCTCATAGCTCCATTGTAGACGTACCGTGGTGGTTTTTGGGGTTTTGCATTTTTTCTTCTTTTGCTTTCAGTGAAAGGCCTCAGTCTGCAGCGTGCATTCGCATACCTGTAGTTAGAAAGTGCATCATGTGGTGCAGGAAATCCTTCATGTAAACTGTTACTACACTGTGTGTTTGGATAACAGGCAGAATAGACTAGCGGTTAGCAGCTAGTTGCTGACCTGCAAGTGCCCTCGCTGGAAAGTCATAAGGCAGCTTGCTTGAAGTGGAGCATAGGTCAGTGCCTTATGGTTTTGGAAATTTGGAAAACGCTTACTGTTATATTGTTTTTTAAGGTTAGGAGTATGTTTGAATTTGCATGTACTAAACAAAACATCTTTTCAGTCAACATAACCTGGTGTTTCTTCTACACAATCACTCATGTAAATAAAAAATCCTTTAATTATTAGAAATGTAACAACCCTGTCATCATTTACCTTTGAAAATTAGTCAGTATTGTGCTCTTTCATGTGAAATATGTTTCATATACTCTGTTATGCACAACCGCATATTCAGTGATGCCATTTGACTGACAGTCGATGTGTCTTTTTGTCTGTTTTTCAGATGATCTTGTGGGACTGGGATCTGAAACACTGGTACAAGCCACAGTATCAGGTCAGCACTGTGTTTTTTTGTACTTCTTTCATGTTGAGCATGCTTCATAGTCTGTAGTCCACCAATAATAGCTGTCTATAAGTCACCTTTGGGACATTCAGTCCCTTTTCCTCATTTTTTTCAGTCAGGCAGAATACACATTGTGTAAAACTTGGCATACTGTGACCTTGCAACCGTCGTCATGCCACATTTTATCTTACTCAGACATTCTTTGTCTTGTTTGAACTATGTGTGTAATCTGTCAAAGAATTTAACTGACACAGACCCAAAAAAATCAGTATTTGTTCCTGTTAGACAGGGTCAAGCCTGCCAGAACATTTTTCCCATTTTTCATGAAACCTGCCCTAGAAACCTCAAGGATTACACCTATTTTGTGTAAGACTGCTCTCATAATTTATGGGATTTCACATTAGATATCAGCACAGAACTTGACTTCTCATATGAGCTCTAGATAGTTACCCCTTCTGTTGTGTAAGAGGCTAGAGGAAGAGAAGAGGAATGAGTGAAGATGTGTAGAGACCTGTCAGGGATCTTCATCAGTAACTGAAACTTTCCTTCAAACATTTTTATAACAAAAACCCAGCACACAGTCCTCTTCACTATAGCAAAGTATTGGTACACAGACAGTTTGCTACCCTGTTCTCTAATCTGTCTGATGTACGTATGACAGGGTGCAGTGAGTGGCAATGGCGTGGATCTTTCGGTCATCAACGAGGCCAGGAACCTGGTGTCGGACCTGCTGATGGACTCGTCTCTGGCACCACAAACCATCGCATCTCTGCGCAGCGTTTCCAGCCTCATGGGGACATTTTCAGGCTCGTGCCGCCCCAGGGTCAACCCCTTCACCCCCTTCCCAGGTTTCTACCCCTGCGACGAGGTAGAGGACTCTGTAGAGAGGAGTGACAGGAAAACCATTAAGGTGGGTACAAGCATTATGATACATTAAAAAAGATGAGTAATCCAGTTAGAAAGTCCCAGGACTGAAGGAGCTCACTTAGATACTCAAAGGGTAACTTCAGTATTTTTCAGGCTGGCCCTTATCTTCCCATGTTTTTGTGACTGAATGACTAATTGGACAACATTTTTTTAAATTGGTCCAGTATGAACAATTAATCTACAAATCTGGATCAAGCAAATTTCAATATGTTTAATTTGATATTGGATTCGGGTCGATTTAGTTAAAGGGAACTGTTGGGCCTTGGCAGAGGTATGCGTTTTACTTAGTGCCAGTCTAGCTCTCTGCAGTGCTGTTGTCAGTCTCAACATGGCCGAAATGAACAAATACTCACCACTTTTCAGTGCGATAATGTTGTCCCTGTAACACGACCAGCATCTTCAGCTTGTGTATAAAACATACATCTAGAGTGGAGACTTCCTTTCTCCATCAGGGTCTGAGCAGCAGAAACAGCCTCCCCACCCCTCAGCCCAGGCGGAGCTCCACCTCCTCCTCGTGCTCCATACTCCCTCCTCTCGATTCCGCCTCTTCACGCTGGGAACGCAACAACGGCAAGAGACCCCACCCTGACCTCAACTTGACCAGGTAGCAACACAAACACAACTGCACACTTTACTTTTGGGTTAGACTGATGGCTGTTCTTGCACGTACTCCAGCTGTGGTTTTCCGCAGGAGGATCAGCAGCACCTGTGTTTTTTGTCAGCCTGAAAAAAGTTAGAATGGGCCTCAGTGAGTCGTAAAAACCAAGAGATCATCTTTATTATAAGAATAGTAATAAAAATAGTGCACTTAACCAAGAAACCAGGCCAACTATGTATTAATCATGTTTATTGAGAACATGACATGTTTGTTGTCATTATTTGACAGTTAAATCACCAAACTAAAGTATATCACAGCTACAGTATATTATTATATACTGAGTCTAAAGATTTACTACTCATCAAGTTGCCTCATGTTCCCTATTATTACGTGTTACTTCAATAACCAGCGTGGAGCATTAGTTGTACTACAAACTTTTAATATATGTCCGATTTGATACACTAAAATTATTATGAAAAGTAAAGTTATTTGACTGTTTTGTAAACATGACACTCTGTTATCTTCAGTACTTTTCACCGTCCATACTGTGAGGAGGTCACTTTCTTAATTTGAACTGTGATCAAAACAGCTGCAGGTTTGCTCTGCTGCCTTTGTTGTGGTTTTGTAGCCGTTTGTGTGAGACTTAAAAGCACAGAGTTTGCTAGCTAACCCACAAATCCTGCTTCGTAGGACAGACTGGACCCTGATATTAACCGTTAACAAACAAATAAAATGTAAGTATCAGGGTTCTTACTGGTAATGGAAATCCTTGAAAAGACAACATCTGTTGTTTTAGCAATTGTTTTATTTTGCCATATGTTGCCTCAGCCAGGTTGATGCAAGTATACTGAAAAGGAGGTGACGCATCTTTAATGCCATCATGACACATAATTTGGGATGTTTATTGCACAATAACATCTGATTTAATCTGATTAAGTGAATCTGAAGTGATGAGTGTATATGTCCTGCATCTTAATTAGCCACAACTTTAAGGTTCTGGAATCACCTGAAAATGCACAATTTACTCTAACACCACTGAGGTGTAGTGTCTATATGTCTCCACAGGATGGCAGTAGATGAATAGCTGATGTGGTTGATGAGTTTCTTTGAGTTGACGCTTACTATGTTTTTTTGTTCTGCCTTTACTGAGGATAGTGTCACCTGACAGTGATACAGCTTCACAGTATTCCTTGTATCTGTCTATCTAACTTAGAAGTTATTTTTTTAGAGCCAGTGTTGAATATGTGTGTTTTGTACTCCAGCCCAGGTCTGTCTAACGGGCCCAATGCAAACCTGCTCACCATTCCCAAGCAGAGGTCGTCCTCTGTTACCCTCACCTACCATGCAGGGCCCAGGAGAGCAGGTAAAACTTCACCATAAACCCTCCCGAAGACATTTTAATTAATTGCTCATGTTTTGACCGAATCACATGCCTTTCCCTTCATCCTCTTTAGGCACGTCTCCGAGCCTGAGCCCAGTCACCTCACCAACCCACTGTTCCCCAATAGTCGGTACAGGTTCCTCATCCTCCCTCGTCACTCGACCGCCTGTGGAGTTTCCGGACACGGCTGACTTCCTAACAAAGCCAAGCGTCAATCTAAACCTGCACAAGCCGCTGGGCTACACCCTCAGCTCACCTGATTTCCAGCAGGCCTTTCGTAGCTCCACCTTCTCTCTGTGCACCAGGTGAGGCCTGCAGTGCTGACGTTGTATCTTACTGTGTCTTTTATAACAATAGATTAAATACTACAACTGTCATTGTTGTGTCTGTCTGTTCTAGCTGTGGTCGTCAGATGCAAAAGGGAGTTTCCAGTGAAACAGGGGAATCTCATCAACTGTTCAGCAGTGAATCTCAACGCAGGCGCTCAGGTACATACAGTTACTATTAATTAATTTAATGCACATTATACAGAGTAATAGAAGAGAGGTGGCAGACAATCGGGACCGGAGTTAGTATTGTATAGTGTTAGGTATTGATATTGTTAGGGACATACTTCATAAAGCATTTTGGGGGGTTAATGCTGCCCTCTGCTGGACGCCAACAATAATGCTATTGATGCACAAACAGACAGAGGAAGACCTTTCACATTTTATATATTTTCGGTTTTATCCCAAAAAGGTGTTGATATTGATACATTTAATATATGTAAATGTAAAAATGTCAAATTTTGTTTAATTGCTAGACTTACACACTGAAGCTTTGATTTTTCTGTATTTGTCTACAATCACTATCAGCCATGTTGGCCTGTTAGCGTGTGTCTTCTGGTAGCCAGTTTAAGTTTTAATTTTTCTTTTCTTCTCATCAAATCGTTAAATGGCCCCTCGAGTCCTGTATTACAGCATGTGCATTTGTCATGTTTCTCCACTCATTAATTTAGGTTTTTCCTTAAATTTAAAACCCGTCTGTACCCATTTTAGGCAAGTAAAATAAGTTTTTAAAAAAGATGTAACTGATCTCTGTGGTATACTTGTGATATACTAGTCTAGTAACTTTTTTATGTAAAAATTTTTGCCCGTTTTCCACGGCTTTATTGGACAGGAAAGAGTTGACAGGAAATGGGATGAGAGAGAGAGGGGGATCCACATGCAGCAAAGGGCCACAGGTCGGACCTGAACCCTGGGCTGCTATGGCAAGGACACAGCCTCTGCATGTGGGGAGTACACTCCACCAACTGAGTGGGTTAGATACTAAACTAGGCGCCCCTAGTTTAGTATCTAAAGCTCAATCAAATACTTTTAGGGTAAATCAATTAATGTAATTCAGTTTAAAATTCACATGAAAGTAGTGTGAAGAGGTGAACGTAGAAGTGTTGGCCATCTGTATCTTTAGTAACATATTTTTACTCAGAAAGGGGCAGGTAATACAAGTTTTTCCTCTTCTTGCCACTGTTCTGTTGGTAAAAGTGTATTATGAGTTTTGTACGATTGTTTTAGAAATCATACACCAAAATGTGCAAAATAAACCAAATATGAATGAATGAATGACATGTAGGTGTGTGTGCGTATGTCCATACACTCATGGGCTTGCCACTCACTGAGCTTTTGTGTATGCAGCAGGTGAAGGGCTGGAGTACACAGGAGAGCCTCTGATCAGGGAGGAGAGTGTGGAGGCAGACGTGTCTGAGGACAGGAGGCCGGATGCTGCAGGGAACCAGGGGCAGACAGAGGAAGAGGAGAAGGAGAAGAGCCCGGGCACAGACCAGCAGACTCAGGAATCAGTGGTGTGTCAGACATCTTCTATGAACTGTTTGATGGAACAATTACTGTATTCCATTTGTCATGTTTTTGTATCTTTACCTCCTGTAAGCGACTGAATCAGTCCCACCTGCCATAATTGCATTTCAGACATTTAGCTCTTACTTTTTTTAGGCTTGCTTGTTATGATTAAACATAAAGGGAATCAGTGTTTGCTCATGAACACTTGAAAGTTGAAACCTCAATCATTTTACAAATATCCTTTGATAAGTGTAGTCTATGTGTCAGACTATTTCAGGTTTGTATAATGCAGGTTTTTGCATAATATTCAGAACATCATGTATCAGTGGAAATGATACGTGTGATGATCTCTACAACTATTCTGTGCATTTTCTTATCGTGTCCAGGGTGAGCAGGAGTTCAGACTAGATCCCATGCTGGAGGACCAGGAGGCCGTCATGGAGAGGATGAACACCTGGAACTTCCAGATCTTTGACCTGGTGGACAAAACAGGAGGGAAGACTGGGAGGATCCTCAGCTATGTTAGTACAAACAGCCACCAAACAAGCACCTCATGTGGCTATAGTCGTAGATGTTTCAATTGGTCTGTCTTTCCACTCCTGAAAAATCGTTCAAAGGGTGACTCCACCAATTATACACCTTAAAGTGTGTTTACAGGTCTTGGGGAGTACTACTGCATATGTGAAAAAAGTAGTATAAAGTATAAATACCTGGTGTTGTGATTGGTGCTTCACTCAAGCTGGCTTGTGTTTCCGCAGGTGACGTACACCCTTTTCCAGGATACATGTCTGTTCGAAATTTTCAAGATCCCTGTGAGGGAGTTCATGACGTACTTCTGTGCTCTGGAAAGTGGCTACAGGGACATACCTTGTGAGTGATGGAGAAAATTAGTTTTCTCAGGATCTTAATGCATACTATTGGATGAATTAAGTAGCCATTTTTATGACCAAGCTAAGATTCAGCCTTAGTCAGCCATGTTTGATCTGGTGTATGAAATTATTGCTGGTGTTCGTAGTGAATATAGTCTCTTTTAAACTGTTATGGTTACAGATCATAACCGGGTCCATGCTACTGATGTGCTCCATGCTGTCTGGTACCTGACCACTCGACCAATCCCTGGGTTCCAGCAGATTCACAGCGAGCATGTGACAGGAAGTGACACAGGTAAACACAAGTGACACATCATAAACTCATTCACAGATTGTTGTTACATTTTGTGGAAAAACAGGTTATGATCTGGTTAATCGTTTGGGGCTGAATACATTATTGCATCTTATAATCTTTGACGTGTAGTGCCGATGTTAGCCGGTGGAACAGATTACTCCTATTGGTTTGTTCATTGTTGTTCCGAGTGGCCTCCTCAGAGAGTAAAAACGTCAAAATGTGCCTGTCATGGAAAACAATCATTAATTCGTTAGACATTTTGGTCTACCAAATGAAAAGTCAGATTATTTGATAGCTTCAGGCAGGTTGATAAATAATTGCAAAGTTAAACTTAAGAAAAAAACAAATCCCCCTAAACATTATTAGTCTTTAGGTGTCACCTGAACAGCGTATATATAGGTGTGCTACTTTTTTGAGGTGCGCCATATTCACCAATTGCACCATAAAAAATGTTTTGACTTGGTCAACTCGAGGAGAAAGTTGTCCTTTTGAGTATTAACATCTGAATAATTGGAATATCTGAAAAAAAATCTGGCTTCTTACTTGTTTGAGGTTGAAAGAGATTGAGAGAAGTAATTGAGAGAAGAAGTAGAGAAGTCTTCACACACCTTCTAAGAAAAATCTGAGTAATATTTCTCACTTTGGGAATTCAGCACCAAATAAAGAGATATTGCGTATTTTAAAGTGTGCAGAATCATCCTTGCCTAAAACTGTAGTGGTGTACACACTTCTTACCAGGTGATTCGAAGAAATCTTGGACCTATCATTATTTAGCCAGCCTTTGATGTCAGAAATACAGTAATTCTGACTGATTCTGACTTCTTTTATGGCTTTTACTCTACAGAACACAGATGGTTTAAAATGCAGAGATTCCCAGACTCCTCTCTGCTGATGATATTTAGGTCCATTAGAAATGACCTGAGGATTATCCACCGATATCTCCCACTCTGCTTAAACAGCTGTCATTTGATGAGAAAATGGCAGTGATGTGAGAAATCGCGTGAAATAATGAAAAAATGGGAATAGAACAGGTGTGCAGGTATATATGGTGATATTTAACAGTTTCTATCTTTCCCATCATGCTTTGCATTCAATACAAAGTTTTCTTAAATCATAGGGGAAAGTCAGGGTTATTTGTAGAAAAAATACAATTCCAACCTGATTTTACAATAACAGCATTGGTCTACACATTGATGACATTTATTGACATCCATTTTGTATGTTGTCATGTTCCAGATTCAGACAGTGGGATCTCTCCGGGCAGGATATCCTACGCCTCCTCCAAAAGCTCCTCGATTTCAGATGACAGCTACGGCTGCCTGGCCTGGAACATCCCCGCCCTGGAGCTCATGGCCCTTTATGTAGCAGCTGCAATGCACGACTATGACCACCCCGGTCGCACAAATGCCTTTCTAGTAGCCACTAATGCACATCAGGTAACCTGCAGCATTTATTGGTATTTTGAAAGTGTTGTAGATCGAGTCGACAAACTTACTTTTGCTCACTGGGACGCATAAACATACTCGTGTTTACAGAAACAGAGGATCAGATGTTCAAAATACGGGTTGAGGCAAAATGACATTTCACCACAACTGTTCAAAACTGTGTGGGAAGATACAAGTATAAACACTCCATAAGTAACTATAGCCGTGGGATTAACCTCCCCCCAGACACTTTCTCAGTGGCCCCTAACCCAGTCTGCATATATACCCAATAAGTTGATGACACCAGGAACATTGGTCCTGGACTTTGTGTACACCTGAACAATCCTGGACTTTCTAAATCCTCTTGAAATTGTAAGCACTATTCTCTTACACTTGTGCATTATATTAATATGCACATGCCTTAATATTGCAGTTGCCCAAGCTTTCGATAGAGCAAGAAAAGAATAAACACTACCCTCCATGGATAATAATGAAGCAATCTACAGTTTTGTACTGTGCATGTGCTGCAGTATCAGCGTTCAGGCCTTTGTCTGCCCTCTTGGAAGTTATCCACTCCACAGTAAGGGTCAGTGTTTGCAGCCTGCCTCCTAACAGGAATATTTGTTCTTTCAAGACCAACAGACCCAAGTGCAAATATCACGATTGACGTCTTGCCCCCGAGACAAGCTCTCTGTACAAACAATCACATGGCTGTTTCTCTGCAGCAGTGACAAGAGTCTGTCTGAGTGGCCCCTGGTGGATGCTGCATGTCTGTTTTTTCTCTGGTTCCAACCGACCAGAGGAAAACTGCGACTCAGCACAAATAGTCACAAGTGATCAAGCCCACACATGTGCCACATGGGGAGCCAAAACCATATCCTGCGCTTCTTTCTTTGAATTATTACATATTAATTCCTAATTTTGATTCTGGCTGCCTAAAAACAAAACTGAGAGAAGTTCACTGGAAATGGGGTTTTGTCCTCATGCATTAGTATCCTAAAGGAACCTTATGTCTCCAGTTAATCTTTAACTTCTTAGTCAACATTTTCCTTACATGACTTTTACTTACACGCTTCCATGTTTCACAAGGCTAAGCCAGTGGTTGTTAATCAAAGTTTGCTGATGCTATCTTGCCAATCTTTATTTCACTATAAACTCAACTTGAATCTTGTTGTATTAGAGGTTTCTCTAGTTATTATTAATAACTGATTAAAAAAAAAAATGGGGGGTGGGTGGTGTTTTAATAAGGGTACAGGTCACCATATACTTAAAGCGGAAACACACAACTTTTCAAATCCCCCCTCCAAGCATTTCCCAGTGGTATCACTGTTGTCGCTGCTGTAGAAAAGACAGCGTTAGCAATAGGGCTACTGCTAACGGCAACAACAGCTAACAACTGTGAGACTCCCAATTTGATTTAGAAACCCTGATCTTTAGGAGTAAAACATCAGGTTGTAATAATAAGTAGGCAGTAGAAGGAATGTTGGTTTTGAACCTTCTCCAGTCCTGGTGGTAAGGAGATACACTTATCAACAAAGGTGTTCTCCATCTTGTGAATGCCCGTCAGTTCACTTTAGTTTTAGCTCAGTTTCTGTCACTCTGCCTCTTTGCTGTCTTTGCCTCCATCAAGAAAGTTTTTTTTTTTGCCATGTAGAGTTTCCTCAGTTATTGCAGTTGTTCCACCGTTACCTGGGGATAGTGAGTGGGGAAAAGGAGCCTCTACCTGCTTTGGTTGTGCAATGGAAGACGCACTTCTTCTGTGCCGTAATTCCACCTTTGTTTCTCCGTAAAAAAGAGTCCCGTGGCAGATGGAATAGCATAGTGAAAGCGAGGGTTATAGGGAACCAGTCTAAACGTTATAGGGAACCAGTTTAAACACATTTTTCTGAATCAAGTTGGCTGGATTTCACTTGCAACAGTTTATTTACATAACTTTATCAATATTTATTTTTTAAATATTTGCATTTGATGACCAGATTCTTCGAGAGAGGCTGCTCAAATACATGAGTCTGAAATAAAGTTCAATTGAACTGGAATTCAGCTTATTAATTCACATATCAATTAATGTATGAAGTACCTCTTAATAAACAGTCCTTAAGTGATGATCTATTAAGTGCAAATTAATCACATTAAGTGAATGGTCAGCAAAAGAAATTCATGATACATCCTGCATTAAATCATCACGAGTCATGCATTATGTTGTAATTACTTAAACACATGATTTTTACCATTATTATAAAGTGCAACAAAGTAATCTCTACAAACTGTGTCTCAAATGGAGAGCATATAAACTCATTAATTTAACTCTATGATTAGATTACCTCCTCAACACATGGCCAGTTAATCCCATTGTGGTCTCTCACTGTGGTCAGTCATCCAAACGAGGGGGTGAAAAGGTCAACCGTGTGCCCCAGTTTAAATATTGTATTTTTACAACATGTCCAGTGATAACACTTCCTCTGTCTGGGTCCCAGGAAAGTGGGTTAAAAGAAAGGAAAGAGAACCATGAACCTATTGATTGCTAATGATGTTGACAACCTTCGTGTCTGTTAAAAGGCTCTTTAAAGCTTTTCGAGGTATCTAATGTCCTCGTAACTGCTATTAACCCGCTTCTCCCTTCAGCTAGACTTGGGCTTGAGCCTGTTACATTTCTACTTTCATAACCAAATGCCCTCATGTCCTTTTTATCTTTTATGCTATTTTTAAACCCATTACAAATTGTGTAACACATATCCAGACACATTATGTAAGCAAATTTATTACTGACATTTTTCAGGAAATTGTAGGAGTTTTCTTAGTGTGCCATCTTTCTCCTCTCTCACCACTTGGCTTTTCCCCCTCCTGTGCACTGTAGGCTGTGCTGTACAATGACAGGTCGGTGCTGGAGAACCACCATGCTGCGGCTGCCTGGAGCCTCTACCTGTCTCGGCCAGAGTTTAACTTCCTGGTCAACCTGGATCACGTGGAGTTCAAGCGTTTTCGCTTCCTTGTCATAGAGGCTATACTGGCCACAGACCTCAAGAAGCACTTTGACTTCCTGGCTGAGTTCAATTCTAAGGTCTGAGATGAAGAAATCTTAATTGATTGAATAAATCATTAACTGTTTATTGAAATATTGATTGAAACATGAGGAGGCTGGAACGCTAAAATTGAGTTAAGCAGTCCTCAGCATAACGGACACAGAATAAGTCAGTTGACCAGTTTTAATAAGTTCCATCCATCTTTGTTTGGTTGTTCACAGGTGAATGATGTGAACAGTCCAGGAATTGATTGGACCAATGAGAACGACAGACTGCTGGTGTGCCAAGTGTGTATAAAGTTGGCAGATATCAATGGGCCGGCCAAAGTCCGTGACCTGCACCTCAAGTGGACAGAAGGCATCGTCAATGAGTTTTATGAGCAGGTACAGACTGCAGGCTGATGTTGCCGAGTGTATTTAATGAACACAGACCATTTTATTCTGTCTTTATATAGCTTTCTTTTTTAAAGCTGACCATGACCTTAAAGCAGCATTATGTAACTTTTATCTTAAAATAACAGCTTCAGAATCATGTTGATGGTACAGTGTCTTGTGATAGGGTGAATGGTGTCTCTGTCACTTGTTTCTGCACTATGTAACTTCAGTGAGAGGGTAGGATCACAGCGTTACATGTTTACTTCAACATCCAAGTTTTCATCACATAACATTATTATGATGTAATGAGTTTTGTTTGTAGTTAGCACCTACGTGACGTCTGACAAATTGTTACAGACCTGGGATTTGTTTTTACGACAGTGGTGTTGCCCCCGCACAAAATACCAATTTCTACACTCTCACTTTTTTTAAATGAAATGATGTCACTTGTTTTTATACCCCAGACTACTGTATTTCAGGGACCAAAACCAAAATCAATTGTATTGTTAAGATGCAAAATGATACGAGGACCCCCATTTCCCTCAAATTGACCGACTTCCTGCTTCACTCTTAAGTGTCACTGTCTGCTGTGCTCAGGTTATGAGAAACAACTAATAATTAAGGATCCTACAAATACAAATATTACCTCACATAAAATAAAACGGCATAAAGAGCGATTATTGTTAATCAAAAGGTGCACTGTGTAGTTTTGGGGAAGAAGTTTTAATCAGAGGAGAAAGATCTTCAATGACTGTTTTTATGCCTAAACAAACTAAACAAACAAACTCTGTAAAGGACAACATCATTTCAAACTGTTTTACTTTGTATATATTTGGCCGACTCTGCCACCTTTCTAGCTTCAAACAGCGTTCTGGGGACCTGATTATCCTCTGAGAACAGCAACAAAAAAAATACATATTTCTGAGTTTGTATTATTACCTCATTAATATTGTAAATATTAAAATTCTGAGTTTGAATTTCTTCTCCAAAACTACATAGTGGCCCTTCATAATAATTATTAATATTTTTTTTTGCTGCAAACATTGGGAGGCCCAAATCGAACGTTACTGTATGTGGTCCAACTTTGGCCCTCAGGCCCCACTTTGGGCATTCCTGCCCTAAAGTAACCCCATTCCAACCACAAACACCAAGTGTCACATTTTTATCTAATTAACCCTTTCAACAACCTCACCCTCATCTAAACATGAAGGTTACAAGTACAAGAAACAAGGTCAAACACCATAAGGGACAAAAAAAAGGGACAAAAACATCTAAGAATCCCTCATTATTACATCTCAGAGATGCAGACTTCAGAAACATATACCAATTAGAATATCACTTAGAAGAAAGTCCTTTTAAAAATCCAAGGAGATCCTTTCAACAGAGTTCAGTCTTTATTTTTCCTGCATGGGAAATTAAAATAAAATTAAAGTTGCTCTTTGAACTTTCCTTCACACATAAATCCACAGTCCAGCAGCATTAACTCAGCAACTTAAACAAATTGTCCACAGGCTTGTATAGGCAAGCAAGAGAGACGGGAAAGATCACATTTTTCACATCACGTTACAATCTGCTCCAGATGGCCAATAAAAAGGTGATTAATGTAAATAGCCACAAATTGTAACATAGAGCCCCTGTAAACGACAATGAGTCAGACAGTGTGATTGTGATATAGTATCAGACTTATCGAGAACATTTTTAACTGTCCTCTTTGTTTTTAATTTGCAGGGAGATGAGGAGGCTAGGTTGGGATTACCCATCAGCCCCTTCATGGATCGCTCCTCCCCGCAGCTGGCAAAGCTACAGGAGTCCTTCATCACTCATATTGTAGGACCACTTTGTAACTCCTACGATGCTGCCGGCCTACTTCCTGGCCACTGGATTAACGAAGAGGGATCAGATGAAGACGACGAGGAGGGGCAGGTGGACACGGACACTGATGAAGAAGAGGATGAGGACGATGAGCTAGAGGATGAGCTGGCACCAAGTGAGACACCAACAGTTTGTTATATGCAACAGATTTACAGTAGGCTAATCTAGATTTTCTGAAACATTTCTTTGTTTGCTGTGTCGCAGAAAGGAGGAAGGGTCGCCGCAGGCTGTTCTGCAGCATCATGCAGCACCTGACGGAGAACCACAAGGTGTGGAAGAAGACCATCGAGGAGGAGGAGAAGAGCAAAGAGCTCGGCAAACAGCAGCAGCCCGACAGCCTGCCGGCCAACCTGCCCACCTCCCCGTCAGATGACATCCAGGTCATCCAGGAGGAGGAGGAGGGAGAGGAGCGTCAGTAGCAGCAGGACGAAGGAAAGAACAGAGATGTGTTAAAAAAGAAGAGGAGAGGCAGTACAAGGACACGAGTCCCTCGACCACCTGCCTTTCACAAACATAAACACAAACGCAGACAGTTGACAAATGCACATAAAACACATTTTGCTCCCTCTCTCTCTCTGTCTCACACACACACACACACACACACACACACACACACACACACAAACACACACATAATAAAAGATTCACTGTGCAGACACTCAGATGCTTAAGCAGTCACATTGTTTTTGGAGAAACAAAAAAGGCCTTACTACTGTGAGCGGATCCTTGCTGCAACGGTGGGAGCCCAACTCCTATGCACTTTTCCCCCCATGGAGAGTCGAGTGCACCGAGAATAAAAAAAGAAAGCACCAGAACTGAGGAGGAAGGTGCAGAAGACGGGGGTCCAGCATTAACTTGCCCTCCATGGTGACCTGGCTGTGATGCTGCCTTGAATGCAAAGCGCTTACAACCTCCCTTAGGTACAAAACAATTCCTCCTATTTAAGAATGAAAGGTAGAGGAAAAATAATGAAGCAAGCGACATCATGAAGTGATTGATACCCTTTACCAAAGTGAACAGTTCAAACATGGAAAGACAAGAGACTGAGACTGTTTCAGCCTCAATGTCAGGTATATTTTTGGATTATATATATACATATATATATATCAAATGTGCCTGTCTGAACCTTTACTGAGTCCACATCGGCCCAGAGCCTAGGCTTGTGTAGTTCTCTCTCCTAGCTGGCGACACGAAACACTGTATCAGACTCAGTCACAGAGACATTATTGAAATGTTGACTGATTAATAGCATTATATCTGCATCATTTTTGATGCTTTTACTCATGTGTACCACCCGTCTTTTATTTTTATTTTTTTGGATTCTTTGACTCTCCTAGCTTCATTTTGTTTGAGTGTGTGAATATTTTTGGCGGGAATGTGATAGAGAGAATGAGTAGGGAGAAAGAGAGCACATTTTTAATTATTTTAGTATGTAATTTGTGTGTGTATGTTTGTGCGTCCTTTCAGTTCTAATCAGTGAAATGCCCTCTGGTGTTTAACACGTCGCATTCAGATCAGGAGTGCTGTTCCAATGAATGGATTCTTCATTTTCCTCCTTTTTTTTGAAGTATTTTTTTAAAGGTTACTCAGGATTCACGCAAAAGTTGAATAATTATTTTGCAAGGATTTATGTCATTGATATGAAATACACTTTAAAGACTAAGAAAATTAAAATCTAGGTGAATGAAGTAGTTGGGAATCTCTTAATGAACAACTTGACTACAAACAAATTGAAGCAATTGAAATCCTCTGTGACGGAGGAGCATACAGTATAAGTGCTGTCTCTCGGCCATTCGTACACTGTTTCCTCAACCTTTCTACAACCTCACTGGAGAAAAGCTTATCTGGATTGTCAGCAGACTGCAGCAACACAACACATTATACAGTTTTGCAGTTCTATAACACAATATTGGGGTAATGTTTTTTTCTTTGAATTCAAAGTTTTCTGTATTGTTTCAAACATCTATTCATCTGTGTCTCAGGCAGGAGGCAAAAGCTCACCCAACTCTCTTTTTCCTAATTTTTTGTTGTTGTTTTTTTTTTTTTGGTTTTTGCCAAACCCATAACTCGGCCAGTGTGTAAAGAAGGGATCCAGGGTTTCATTTCACTTTGGTTTTGTTTATTATATAAATATATTCGTATATATATTACGACATGCCACAAGGCAGGTTAAAAAACTACTAGTTCTCTATTTTTGTCTCTAAGAACTCTTGGCATTCCACTAGAATAAGACTTTTTATGAAAGGGAAGGCAGAATTGTTGCCTATAGCTCCTTTATCACCTTATTAAATCAAACTCTCTGGAGAACATGTTAAGTAAGCAGTGTAAATCGAGATAGTAATATTTAAAGACAAAAACTAGATACAGGTGTGCACATTTTAATACCAAACAAGTGTTTAGCCGCTGTACAAAAGAGTATGTGCATATAAATATATATTTTTTAAATAATAAAATGAATGCATCTGTTTTCTACACGCAGCTGACATATTGTACATTGAGATCCTGTAATTACCATTGTGTTTCCAGAGTTTTTATCTTCTTCTATTTACATGTGTGGAACTGTGGGGTTTGGTGTTTTGATTTTTTTTCACTTGGTTCCAGCCTCTCCCTGTTCTGTATCATAACCACTCTTGTATCCTTCATTATCTCTCTCTCTATCACTGTCGTCTCAGTCGACCCAACTAGTGCCAAACTTTACCTACATACAGTAGTTTGTGGGCTGTGATACGCTGATTGGCAACCTCTCTCTCTGGGCTCCAGTACTGTTCATGCAAGAGAAACACACCTCGAGTCAAATATTCCACCAGGCTCAAAGTGGCAGTGACGGTGGCGAGAGTCAGAGTTGGACTCAGGTCAGAGCCATATACATTCTGACAACTGTGTCGTCAGTTTTTTCACATGGACCCCGTGCTGGATCATAAAGCCTCGGTAGCTCCCGACCCGACATATTCCGGCTCATTAAGTTGTAAAAGTTTGTTGGCTTCTCACTCTGCAGTCTCTCAAACCACAGTGTCCTCTGATGATTGTGCCATAAATACATCTATGAATGGTTGTTACCCTTATGTAGCATCAATATACGTACGTTTGTCTAATGTAACCATTCACCCTTATCTACATTGTGGGGGCAACTGATTTTGTTGTTATTTATAGCTGTCATAAAACACCATCCCTAAAGTATCAGAAGTTCTCATTTATTTTTATTGCTGTGTGTGTGTCTGTGTGAACTCACAATATATATTACACAACACTTTGTTTTGTCCATGTCACCCCATATGAATATCTTTAACAGCCGTAAAGTCCCTTAACAGTACAACCACACAGGTGTTTTCACTTATAATCCTGATCTGATCTCCTCTCAGGACAGTGGGGCGGTGTGTACAAACTTTGATTGACATCTCCTTCACTCTTACTTATGTTGCACTGGTATTATGGGACAGCTTACCTCCTTATTATTTGTACTAGGGCATGATACCCTGCATAACTTCACCGAACTTCAACCTGAGCAGAGGTCTGCTCAGCCGTAGTAACTGAAAACACCTGAGTGGATACACAGAGCCCTTAAAGGTCCAGTATGTAGGATTTAAGAGGATCTATCGGCAGAAATGGAATATAATATTCAGAATTATATCCAGATTGTATATTCCACTAATATTCCTGTTAAATGCAGCTGCACATTCCCAGATTAATGTAATGATGCACTTCCAATTTAAGCACTTTGGAAGAATTGACTTCTTTTTCAAAATGCAGTCATGTTGCTCCCGTGACGAACCCTCGTTGTCACCCTTTTGCATATAAACTCTCTACAGCTTTGCAGGCTGTTAGCTGTCTTGTTTACAATGCACAGAGCTGATAGTCAGCTGTAAACAGGCAAGTGTCATCAACTGCTGCAAAAAACTTGAGGAGCATATTCCGTATGCGCTGTACACGTGTCCAAAGATGCTCCTAAAACAAGA
The DNA here is from genome assembly GCF_040436345.1 of Pagrus major. Taxonomy (NCBI): domain Eukaryota; kingdom Metazoa; phylum Chordata; class Actinopteri; order Spariformes; family Sparidae; genus Pagrus; species Pagrus major. Next base: position 22,669,484 of record NC_133218.1, on the reverse strand, counting down.
ATAATAGTGACATATTCCATATGTTGTGCTATGTTTGGAATAAGGCCTATTAGGAATATCCGAATGGAATATGTTGTTTACATGACCTGTATCAAATTCTGAATATTTTCATATTCCAAATAATGGTGGAAAGTTAGTGTGACTAACGTAGCCACTGTCACCAGACAAAGCTGTTTGCGTTTTAGGTGTCCACCGTGGGGGAGTGTGAGGTGAGGGGTATTCAGTTTGTTGCAATCTGCTTGGGTGACACATAGCTGCCCCTTCATGAGTACAGATGATGATAATTAATTTGTTGGATGTCCTGTAACTCAAAAGTCTTGATTTGGAAATGATTCTGCAAGTATTAAATGAGATTATCTCGGGCCTTAATGTGTGGATAACACATGAGTAATACAATTATATAAGATCTTGGTACATTTCAGAGTTAGGTTTTAGAAATTAAGCAGTGGCTAAAAGACAACAGTGCAAGCTTTCAATAACTTTTATGAATACACAAAAAAAAAAAAACTCATACCACAAGTATTGCAAAAAACGACAAACATAGTTAACCTCAAACATAAATGTAGTACTTCGTCAGTACTGATAAGCACCATTTAGCAGAAACCAGTGTTGCATAGTCAGTTTCTAGAAATCCACCAGGGTTGCAACTGAAGAGTCACATTTCCTAAATAGCTCTATCCCTGGAGAAGAGGTCACAGTCAGTCCACGCGATGGGAATCTTGGCCCGCGTCCAGCTCCAATACGCAGAATTCAGAACTTTCTCAGAAAGTCTGAATTTGCCGCACACGTACGATCCAGTGGTGTCATTTGTCTGGCCTGAAGCTGTCCTGAGAAGGCAGGGCTATGAACCATCATAGGTGTACTTACTATTAATCATTGACACATACCTAACCCATCATGTCCTTCACCAAGGTTCATAGACATTTCAATGTCTGGGCTCAGAGTAACTCTGAGCTACAGAGAACTGAATCAATAGCACACTTTTGTTCCCAGGATGTCCTTTCAGCACAGACTTTCACCTGCCCTGCTGCTGAAAAGGATTGTGCAAACATGCATATTGCTAAGTAAAATAATCTGATAGAAACTGGAATCACATGTCCATATGTAAAGAGCTACATTTGCCACTGAAAGTCCTTTGGAAAAACTGTCATGCACCATAACAGGACAATACAATCCAGTGTGATAAAGTTTTATGCACCTGCATCATGTGGTTGCATTGCTGTGCAAAATAGTAAAACTCTGGCTTGCAAGGTTGAACAAGCTGTCAATAAATGCTTGCTTGACTACTTGTGATAAGGAGTGTCTCCTAAGCTGGGACTTCTCTGTTGCCTGCGGACTGCACAGATGGAGTAAGGTTTGGGCTGTAAGGTCATGCCCAGTTTGGGAGTGACAGTGGGAATGGTTCCTGGAGGGAATTGAAGATGAAACCTCTGTAACAGAGTAGTGAAAAAGAGGAACATCTCCATCCTGGCCAGCTGTTCACCCAGACAGTGACGCCTCCCTGAGAAAAGAAGATTGTTTGATTTAGACTCACTTTATCATACACACACACAGCAGACGCAACATCTGGATAATTTAGTCAAATCTTCATACAAATCTGAATACAAGCAAAGACACTGTCAAAAACTGCTACTGACAGAAAGGGCTCTTCTTCATACTCCATACTACAGGAACTTGTTATGAGATAATACAGTGCCTGAAATTGAAATGTCTGAAATTAGATCTGTGGATACGTCAGGCGCAAGAGATTTTAACGTTTTTTTCTATGACATATAACACGTTGCGTTCACCTGTGAAGATTATCTTGCTGTATGAAACGTGTAAGTATCATAAACTTGTGTTTGCCACAGAGCTTATTTTCTGCAATAATTCAAAATCCAATTGAAAAATCCCATAGGCTTTTTGCAGAGGGACCCAGTGAAAAATGATGGTCCGGCCAAAGAAAACATTCTTACCTATTCAATTATAAGCACATCTGTTTTGAATTGACTGATAGGACCAATGTACTTTGATCAAAATGGAATATATAGAACATTTAAATGTTGTGAAAACTGAAAATTATATTGCTACATTCTCAACAAAGGGGCCTTTTGTAACACATGTATATCTTCTTATAATACAGAGATGGATCTGGAGTGTGATTTCAGTGCTTATATCTGATATATGCAGTTTTCTTTTTTCTTTTTATGGGGAGAAGACGGGTCTTAGAAAAATTAAAGGGCAGAATTGAAGGTATATAAGACCTCATTGCTGTTGATGCGCAGTCGTGTGTTGGCTGAGTTTTATTTTATTTTTTTTGTCCATGCTTGGCAGCATCTGATTCTGGAGTCGACCACGGACATACTGTAAATGCTTAACAGATATAAGAGCCTAGAGTCATCAATGTGACTTTAAATGTGACTTATGGAAACAATTTGTGGGAAAATGACTGGTGACTGTCACTGTGACTACAGCCACAATAATTTGGATCTGGAGTTGTTTGAACTTAAGAGAAACATAAAGAGACTGACCTAATGAGAATGGCAGGAAGGCCTCACGCCTCACAAAGTTGCCGTTGCTGTCCAGGAACCTCTCTGGTAAGAAAACTCCTGGATCGTTCCAGTACTTCTCATCAAAGTGCACTGAGTAGAGGTTTGTGATCACCATGGTGCCTTTGGGAATTGTGTACCCATTGACGTTTGCATCCTGGGAGGTGGCACGGAAAATTCCAAGTGGGACGATGTTGCAGAAGCGAAGGACCTCGTGCAGAACAGCCTCCACATACGGCATCTTCTGTTTGTCCTCCAAAGTGGGCGCTCTCCCGTTGGGCAGCACGCTGTCGATCTCCCTGTGCACCCTCTCTTTGTGAGGAAAAACAGACACCATCAGGCATTTTTTCATTGCATGACCATGACCGATAGATACTTTATTTATCCTGAGGGAAATTTAGAAATGTGCATCACATCAAGCCAAATGTTCTATAACTGACCTTGTATGTTGGGGTAGAGGGCCATGTACAGCATGGTCCAGCGCAGGGTGTTAGTCGTGGTCTCTGTGCCAGCAATAATGAGCTCACCCACTGAATAGATGAGGTTCTCGTAGGAATAAGAGGAGTTGGGGTCTCCTGCATTCTGCTCCAACTCATCCAAATAGGCATCTACATAGTGGCGAGGTACATGTGGCACCCTGCCCTGTGAAAAACCGTTTATAACCTGCAGCAAGAAGTCATACACCTCAGCAGCATTTCGGAACAGCTTCTGGTGTTTTCCAAAGGGCATATACTCAATCCAAGGGAAGGCGTTGTAGAGGAGAGCCCAGCCACTCACCGCCAGCTCCACGTTCTCACTGAATATCTCGATCATGTGCTGGAAGTTGCTGTCGTCGTAAGTGAAACGCTGTCCAAAGATGATCAGGTTGGTGATGTTGGACACAGCATTGGTCACTAGGTGTTTGGGGTTGAAGGGCTTTCCCTTGTGTTCGTCAATGGCATCGACAAAGAACATGCACTCCTCTGAGATCTTCCTCTCAAACTGTCTCTGGCCACTGCCGAAGTATCGGAAAGAGTTGCAGGCCAGTTTGCGGTGTTCAATCCAGCCTCTGCCATATTTACAATTGAGAAGCCCTTTGGATGTAAAACAGAAGACGTTTATCATTTCAACTCACACTGTTGCATGAGAAATAGCATGCACTGCAATCTTATCATCTTACCGCCCATTTTGGTCATTTTCTTGAATAAGGGAAGCGACGGACGATCAGCAAACACCTCGCTCTGATGGTAAAGGCATTCTCTGACGCAGTCATATCCATTTAACACCACAGTCAAGATGCCTCCCAGGTCTATACTGAAAATCTGAAAGGTACACATTCCAAAATAAGCACGGTAATCCTTCTGTGCTCTGCACACATTTTTATGCAACTAAATGCAAATGTCAAGGAGGGTGCTATTTTTAGGCCTGTTGCAGAAGATACAGGATGAGTTAAACTTCCCTGATATCTAACAGACAGCCGGTGAATGACCCTTTCAGAGGTTATCTCTTCATGTACAGAGATATCCAGATTAGTTAACTTTAAATGTACAATGTTTCACCAAAAGGAAGTTTGTGTCCTCAACTGCATCAATTTTACATGTTAAAGTATGTTTACAGGTCTTGAGGAGGACTACTGAATGTATGAAAAAGTAGTATAAAGCCCATTGTGGCTCCAGAGGAAGCTGCATGTAATCTCTGATGAAGTGCCAAATGTTAGGGCGAGACTCGTTTTTTGTTCGTTTCATAGCTCCTTTCTAGTGCGTGCGTGTGATGTCTGTGTGTGTACGTGTGCATGCGTGAGTCACGCAAGTCCTAATCCTCTTGCACAGGGTCATGCACCGCACAGTCTGCAGAGCGCTCACTTAAATATCGTTGCTGTTTGCAAAACGCGCTGTGGGCTGAGAGTCCGAGTCATTACCTGTCCGTGAACCTCGCTCTGCTTCTTGAGGAAGACGTGCGGCTCGGTGGCCAGAGACAGGATGTTCCCTATCACAGGGATGGGAGATGGACCGGGAGGAAAGCCCGGGGGACGTCTCTGTTTGACGAGCTGACGGACCAGCAGGAAGGCGAGGAATGCGACAGCCAAGCAGACCACACAGAGCAGAGCCTGTGCGCGGGACACCGGCACCAGAGAGGGCGATTTAATTGAAACCATCTTTTCCCAAAACAAAAGAGAAATCTCTCTTCCTTCGCTGGACTACTTCTGCTGACTCCGGCTTCTCGGAGTAACTGAACACATATGTATAATCTATTCTATCCCCCCGCCTCTAAGGCTAAGATTGGCCAGAAAAAGTCAAGGTTAACTGTTGGTGAACTTTGCTCTGCTCCTGATCAATAATCCGGATAATTTGGGGCGGTTTTACGTTAAGTTGAGAGTTTTTGGCTACAGAGTGGGCAGCACGCCAGTGAACACACCCTCTGCATTTCATCAAGCCCATTATTAAAGTTGTGAAAAATGCTGAGGAGTCCAAAGTTGCAAAAATGCTTTTAGAAATGCTGTCTGGCTCAACCAAACGTGCAGATCAACGCTTGCACATACAGTGACTCACATCAGCAGTGTGTAGTGTGTAAGTAAAAGTAGCAACGCCACAGTTTAGAAACACTCTGTTAGAAGTGCAAGTAAGAGTAATTATAATGCAGAGTGGCACATTTTAAAAAAAAATGCATATTATTTGATTAAGAGTACTGATAATGTGTTTATTCTAATGTTGAAGCTGGTACAGGTGGTTTAACTACTCTATACACTTAATCTGCTGGGCATGTGTTTATCTTAATCTATAATATATTACATCATCATTATATTTTGTATTATTTAACAAAATCTGCAAAGAAACTAGTAACTAAAGTTGTCAAATAAATGTAGTGGAGTAAAACGGACAACATTTGCCTCTGAACTGTAGTGAGGTCACAGTGTAAAGTAGCAGAAAATGTAAATATGAGAGTAAAGTAAAAGTTGTACTTACAGTAGAGTACTTGAGTAAATGTACTCACTGTGAGTTTAAAATCTATCATACCACAGTGGGGTGGGTTAAACCAATGGGCACATGAGCCATTGTTTCAAGGAAACCAAACCAGACACAACTGCACACACAATTTGGAAACATCTTTCCTGGTAGGATGGTACACAGAATCTGCTGCAGCACTTTGGAGTTCAAAAACAGGTTTTGTGAATTTTAGGTGAATTGTAATTGCTGCTGCTTCTTAGGTCCTATAGAACAGTTTTAATAATTTGCCCTTGAAAATTCCTTGAATCCTCTCATTTCAAGAGTACGGACCCTGTTTATACTAAAACATAACTTTCCATAACTACTGTGTTGGTGACAATTATCTCAGCCCTTATGTCCCCACCACTATTCAACACAAAGTGATGACCTCACTCACATGCAATGAACATTTTTAAATGAATGCTTAATGATGATTAAAAAATATATGTAATTTGTATGACGTAAGCAAGCTTCTTGGTAATTATTTACTGGATGAAATAAAAGGGAAGTGGGCTCTGTGCACAATAGCTCTGAGTAAATCACAGTCAGTCTTTGTTACAGTTAAAATTTTACTAATTTCATATAAATGTGTTCTTATAGCCAAACAGTTGCACTCTGGGTCAGAGTTCAATACGTTCTTTGGGTAGCTGACTAAAAAGCTTATGGATTGGATCTTGGCACAGATTTCTGGCTGTTCATGCTGAATACAGTGTACTGACCATTTAAGCAGCTCAGGATCAGGTATACAGGCCACTTGATCTAAATGTTCCAGTATATTGCATAAACTAAGTTTGAGTTTAGTACTTCCTGGAAGCAGAGCTAGGCATTACGTCATTGGCTAAATTAAATGTCCAGTGACACAACACAACTCAGATCTCAGACCACCGATGAGCTTTGAATGAAGAAGACAGAACACATATTGAAATATCTGTAAAAGGGTTGTGGGTCGTAATGACTTCTTGGAAGGTAAGTGGGATAGCTAATTAATTCCATTACAGAGTAATATGACCCCCTTTAGATGTGATTGAAGTCATCATAGTAACTTTTGCTTTGGCTGAACCTTCTCAGTTTACTTATCTCTTTAGACAAGTTGTTAAACTTTTCATAACTGGTGCGTTATTTCAAAATACTCTGAACATTCTGACACTGGAGTTTACATGCAGTCTATAATGTACTGTAACAACCTTACTCAAGAAAGGATAAAGATGGGAAGCCATACCAGGGCTGGACTGGGACAGAAAATCGGCCCTGGCATTTTTGGCCCAGACCAGCCCCCTGCAATCGGTCAAACACCATCCCCCTGTAAATTGTTGAATCCCCCTTAAATATGCGTACTGTACAATTCCCTCAAACCACTGTGTGCACCACCTGAACGTGCATGCTTACTGGACAGCTGCACTAAATGTAGGCCTACATCACCCCACAGATAGCAGTTTTGTGTCAGTTTTTTTGTCTTTTGTTGTGAGTGAGACTCAAAAATCCATTTTCCTCACAAATAGCACCTTTAAGATAAGTGAATATTACCATAAATCAGGAATTTTCAAACAAACTTCAGTGCAGAATATAATGAGATATAACACTGGGCTTTGGCTCTGCTGCTTGATAATTAGTCTAGTAATCACACTATCATACAATTAGCTATAAAATGTAAGCATAAGCCTCATAAGGCTGTGGCTGTAGTTTTGTCTCAAAATAAATACAGAATATTAACGTTTATATTATTAACATAAACATTGCATCAACATTTCAAATCCGAAATGCAATCAACAGTCAGTGTGTGTTGCATTAGTCTGGACACTCGATCATCATTGTCTCGCTTCGGCTGGAAAGCGCTGTAGTTTCATTGGCGCACGCGCGTGCAAACATTTCAGCCTACGTGCACGCGAATCACGGCAGCAGTTATCAAACAGCGCTGCGCGTTATTAGATAACAGGTTAAATAGTTCCTCTCTGTCTTTTCCGAGGCACAAAGTCGCACAGCAGCACAGCACAGCACTGCGAGCGGAAGGCGCTCAGATTATAGAGATGTACTCTGAGCTAACGCGTCAACGCAACGCTTCTGTTACTGCTCACGTCAAACATGAAGAGGGGAGAACGCATTTTACCTGATGGCTGTCCTCGCTATTCTTTTCCATGGTTTTTTCCCCACAATCTTTTCGTGAGCAGATGAAAGTTAGCTATATCCTCTCATTTAAGGTGTAAACATTGTCACCCGCTTTGGCACGACGGGGAGGGGCCTTTGCGTAATCTGCGGGGCCCTACGCAATTTGCGTAAAGAGAGCCGCTCAGGGGAAACATGTGATTGGGCCAGCCTAGTGGACCAGTGTCCTAATCCATATGAACACATTTAAATGTGTGGAAATGTGTATTATGAGATGTTATGTGGCCATCTTTGTGTTGTCACTGTTTGCGTCTTGTAAAGCCATACAGGCTTGGCGCTATTTAGTGCATGACACTTAAATAAACAAATCAATCAGTCAATCAGTCAATCATGTAAACTTGTGGAGAAACACATTTTTTTTTAAATCAATCCCACATTGACCACACTTTAAAAAGCCCTGACAGAAATCATAACTGTTAAATAACTTTATAATAAATGAAATCTCTGAAAGTGATGCATCAAATGCAATAAAATAGGTAAAAAAAAAAAAAAAAGACTCAGAAAATCAATCGTAGAGACTATTTTGTGGCTCAAAATTTAAGCATTTTTGTGTTCCCCTGTTTTGTTTTAAGCAAATAAACTTTGCCCCAGCCAGCTGCTGTCGGTTCCTTCACCTCCACATGTCAAAGAAAGGTCCTGCTCTTTATCTAGAGGTCAAAGGTTAAGGCAGGAACCACATTCCAAACTCGCATAGTTATGTGAGATTTTTCAAACTTGCTAGCTAAAACCTAAACACATCCAGACAATGCAGGAGTGTGTGTGTGTTCTATACTCAATGGGTATTGATTATAACACCCTTAAAAGATGGTGCTTGTTTTCAAAACAAATAAATCTGATGATCTATCTATCTATTGATTTATTGCCTATAAACAGTTTTCGTACTGTCTGTAAATGGAAGTGGTTAACCCATGTAAATATGATCAACTCATTTATTGTGTTTTAACCTATAAACAATTTACATCTTTGTAAAACCATACTCTCCACTTTTCTTGTGTGATCAATTCATCATGACGGGCTCCTCGTTAGACATGAAGTTGTTTATCCAGCCGTTCCTTCCTGCTGAGGCAGCTGGTAAACGTTTTTTTTTTTTTCCCTCAGATGCCTCAAATGGCCTCTACAGACCTCTCCCAATCATTCAGATTTGTTAGGGCTACCTAATGAGGAGATTCTTGCAAATTACTTCTTTGCTTCCTGCCAGCTCCCTGGACTCAAAAGCTATTCTGGAAGCGTTAAACACATCTGTCAGATTTAATCAAATAAACATGTTCTCACGATTGCATTATCTTGTTAGTGGCCCGGTTAATCAAAACACCAGTGACAAGCGTGTCCAGGTTGTTAACGCCAACCATGTTTTGTGACTGCATTGATTAGAATTTTTTAAAAAAATAACTGAACCAGAGTTATTTCAAAAATGACTGACATAATCAAGGCTGCTGTTATAAGACAATGTAAAGAAGAGTTGAAAAAATGTTGAATGACGTAATGTATGTGGCGTAATATAACCGTATATCACTGATGACTTTTGGTTCCACACTGCACATGAACAATGATTTCCTACAAAAAGGTCCTGTGCATGTTAGACCCAACCATCCGATCTATATGGTAATATTTCTGTTGAAGGTGGCCTGTGAAGTTCAGTTGAATTATCTCAAAATTTCTTCTCAGCCCAGGAAAGAGTTGTATACTGTCCTCTGTGGTTCTAGAGGGAGCTTTCCAAAGACTGAAAAATGATAATGATGATGTCGACATGGGAGTAGAGCCGCTAGTTCACGTCAAAAGGAGCCAGTTGAGGTGGTTCAGGCATTTGATCAGGATGCCTCCTGGGCACCTTTCTTTAAAGGTTTTCTGGGCATGGCCAACACCCTGGAGAGATTATATAACTGGTTTTGAAAAAATGCCTCAGGACCCCCTAAGATGAGCGAGAGAAAGTTGCTAGGAAGGGACATCTTGAGTACCCTGGTTAACCTACTGCCACAGTGACATAGATTAAATAGCCAGACTGGAATCTGCCAGGCTAATCCATCAAATTAAATACCAGATAAGTATAGATATTTCATCACTTTGATGCAAAAAATATATCCAAATCCATATTTTGCCCCATAACATTTCCCACAATGCTAATACTTCTAGAGATATTAAAAGAATACAGCATATTAATGGTATGGACGAATCTCTTACAAATTTATACCGTTTAATTTCCCCACAACTGTCTTATGGTATACAATATGCTGTCATCGCTCAACTGTATCCTGGGGTAATTTTATTCCTGTTCTGTATCGTATTTGATGCAGTTCGTGTATGTTTGATAGAACAGCATCAGTCTTTACATTATAGGGCCATTTGTAGAGTATACAGTGGGGCATGTGTGGCATGTTCGATAGGGTGGGTCCCTTGACCACTTTAGATCTACTGTAAATTATTTACCATCCGGATGACTGGAATTATCAAGTGCATGGGGAAAATCTAATTACTGACCTTCCCTGGTAATACTAATGCTGTCCAGAACCTCTTTTTCCTAACAAACTAATGACAGTGGGAGGGATATCAAGAGGTCGTCTAATCCCTCTGCAACTACTGGCCAGGTGTTCAAATGTTAGGTAAGGTTTGAATGTTTGGCTAGCTTTCTAATGGAGAGCTGCAGGTGTACTTCCCTTTGCTAATGGATACTTGACTTCATGTTTATTATTCCATAAGCCTTGATGGTGAGTTCATGTTCTAATGAAGGCAGAAACTAACATGTACACTGTTTTCAGGCACTCACTGTCCACAGTTGCTCCACCATGTTGTTGCCATGTATTGCCAATTGCATTGCATTTTTTTAACCCTATGTGGTAAGGCCAAAGAGAATTTTCCACAACTTAGAGTTTCTCATTAACTTACTAACTTGGGTCACACTTTATTTTACTAACTTGTCAGTTCCCTGTTCTCTCCATTCTTTGACCATTTCCAGGAAAGATCCAAAAGGTCACGTAGCCAAGAACACTTTTAACAGTTGCTTAATTTTCCCACTTACTAGCTTGTTACTTAAAGACTAAACTGCAGTACTCATCCCCAAAACTGCTAGCCTACTGTGTCTATGACCATGCACATTTCTATAATAATAGCACATCTTTATACTGTATGTATCTTCCAGCGACTTGTTGCATGGTTTTCAGGCTCTAAAGAGAGGATTCAGATGACCTGTGACGACAAACCTAGATAGGGCTAGATTTCAACTTGGGATTTTGTAGGTGTCCACTCTTGCCAACTAAAAAACAAGGAAGTCCTCTTTGACTGACTATTGATTGGAGAGTATTTGGAAACTCGTGTCCGAAAATGGTCTCATTGACAGTCAGGTGGTTTCATGTCAAAAGCTAACAATAGTGCTACACACATTTCGACATTGGCATTTCGATTTTGTGGCTCCAAATGACTCTGGCTGGGGTGAGCTGAGTGGTCATGCTGAGTTATTTAAGCAGATCAGGTAGCTCAATGCTATTTTTGTACTCAGTTTTGCTTAAAACTGCACTTCTGTCTCTGCCTGCTTCAACTGCGTCTTTTTTCTCAAACACAGTTGTCAACTTTGTAAAAAAAACCTGTATAAAGTTTCACAAGAAAAGAGGCCTTTATCTCTTAATTCAAATTCTCTGAGTTCCCTGTTCCTCTCTTAAAAAAGCTCATAGACATATAATGTATTTAAGGTGCCCTTTGCAGGTGCTAAGGCCTCTTTTCAACTTGCCCTTTTAGAATCAACACAAGCCTAGAGGTTCATTGCTAAAATTTCCACAATACTCACATGAAAACTTTAGTTGTACTGCACTGTGGGTTCATTACAGCTGATTATCAACTCTTGCTGCCTGTTCGAATAATGAAAGGCATCGATATGAGAGAGCTTTGAAAGAAATTCTCTTTGGGGGGGGGGGGGGGTTCAGCAGAGTCCTAGCCAAGAATGGTGCTGGTTCTCTTTGGGGGAAGACATATTCACACTGACTCAGCTGATGAGCACAGCAGTGAGCATAACGCTGCCCTCTCTGTCATGAATGCTCTCCTGTGTTGTAATTAATTTTCCAGGCCAATTCATGCCTAACATTAAGGGATGTGAACAGTGTGAGCTAATTGCATTCTTGACAATACACTTTTCCCCTTGGAATGTAATTTCTCCGCCTCAACTGATGTCCCTGGTCAGAGCAGGCAGTGGTGAAACAAGGCCTGAGAGTCCAAAACAGTGTGTAGGGAACTTGCTTTTAAATAGACTAGTTTAAGGTGGACTAAATATTGCATTAGTCATGAGGGAAGAGACATCCCTCTAAAGTTTTTCTGCCCTAAACTTTCTTGCCAAGTTATTCAAATGAGATCAAGACAAATAACATGAATTAATGTGTGTGTATAGTTGGAATCTCTCTTTTGTCCTCCATGAGCATTTTCTGATGTCATGTGGAGACTAATTTAGTGCCTCTGGTATAGAGCCTGCAGGTCTGCTCAATAGTACTAAAAGGCTCATCCACACTAATGAGTTTCCTTGTGACGCAAAAAATAACTGGGAGGCAGGATGCCTTGTGATACATCATTCAATATTGTTACATAAGGGGAATTAGAAGATGGCCAGAGACCAACAGCTCAGTAATTAGCTTGGAGTAACCGGACAGACACTGAATTCTGAGGGAAGGTTTGTGCACCGGGAGAGCTCACTGTGACGCTATTCCCATATGGAAAAGGAATTTCTTTATCCAACTGTATGTAAAATATAAAAAATGAGCAAGATCAAAACTGTTCAGATACAGAACTTGTTGTTGCAGAGATATAGGAAGTTAAAATCTACTTTCAATGTTCTGCGTCAACTTTGATATTTATTTAAAAAACACAAAGGTACTGTGACTGCCACAACTTTTTTAAGTTTGACACATTGCTTACTGGTCAATTGTAATCCAATGAAATACGACTCACTTGAATGTCCACTATCTTTGTAAATGTGATGAAATCTTGTGGTGCTCCCAATATCTTTGTCCTCTCTCTATAAGTACGTACAATACACGTTCATCGATGAAAAGGCAGCGCATGAATAATTAAATTGACATATTTTGACAACAGGAGCACTGATGACCTAAGTTCAAATTCTCTGACCATCATAATTTTACACCCTGCAATATCAAGAAATGTACAGTAGGTGGGTTCACATGCACATTAGTTCTCAAACGCATGAGACACCAACTTCCATGGTATTCTTCTTTCTCATTGTCTAAAAGTCCCACATATCCTGCTTTAAGAATGACCAACTGATTCAAGTGTCTGGCAGGTTTTTGTGAATTAAACACATTTGTAACTATACATTGATGTCATTTGTATACAAGCTCTTTTATTGGCTTGCCGTTTGTGACGTTGGACTTCTGATTGGCTGGCATTTTGAGGTAAAACGCTTGACTGGCCAATAGACTTTGATCAAGTGCTCACTCCATTGATAAAAAAAACGTCGGGCACGTATATAAAACCCTGTGCAGTGGGGAGTGTTTGGCAGATTCACAAGTGAGTGTATCTTTGAAATCTTCATTACCAGAAGAAGATCTTAACGGTGAGTAAAGATAAAATACTGATTTTGAAGTTGATGTTGCAAATTGTGCTGTCACTGTTGTCAAATATCAGATATGATGCTGTAGTTTTTGGAGAAGATGAGGACTGCGTGTACTGGTGGATACTAGTTGCTTAAAGTAGGGAGATACAGCTTTGCTGGTCTGGTGACGTTACACTATCCATGGTAGACTGCAGCTAATTCTGCTAATGGACACAGCTGCTGTGTCAGTATATCACCAATAACTCTGCTATCTGCCTCTGCAACTTCAGCAGCTCTAACAACGAGGGAGTAAGAATGAGACACAGGGAGTGGATAGCTGTCAATGCATGCAGTAGACTAGAAATCCATAACCAAAACATGTTAATGGCATAAAATGTCATGGACACAAGTCACACAAAATTTTCTTGCAACATTTTTATTACCTTATCAATATTGTGTATTTTTTCCACAGGGAACCATGATAATGCTGAAGCTCTGGACTCTCCTTTTTGCCTATGCGCTGATCATTTGTCAGCTGTACGTCTCACAGGCAGCTCCATCCAGGTAAGAGTTAAAAATATAAAACATACTGCATTTAACTTGTCAGACAAAGTGATTGTGTCTGACATTTTCTGCTGAATCGATTTCCTTGTTTTCCAAAAACTAGTCAAATAAATTTGATTTTAAATCTATAAACTTCATTTCCTCAAAGATGGTTATGCACCCTGAGACCCTCATCACCGGTCTTAAAACAATATCCTTATAGATATAAAATGCCATTCAACTATTTGTTAGCCTTTAAGAGGAACAATTACATCAGATTGTGTCAAGTTTGCTTTGTATTCCTTACATGTTACACAGTTTTTAATCAATGTTGTGGCACAATCAATATAATTGAATGTTTATTTTCAGAAATAGTAAGGAGTCCTTGTCAGATGGAATCACACTATCGAGTGATGATGCGCAAAAGTTACTCAGAGCAATGAAGGAGTTCATGCAGATACCTTCAGATGAGCAAGACCACCAAACAACTGATGGAAGCAGGTATGGCTTTTAATATCATAATCATTTTAAAGTTTAATTAATGTATAGAGTGTGTTATTTATCTATCTATCTATCTCTCTATCTCTCTATCTATCTATCTATCTATCTATCTATCTATCTATCTATCTATCTATCTATCTATCTATCTATCTCTCTATCTAATCAGTATAATATCAGTCAAGCAATATATAACACACTTTTGTCTAAAAGCCCCACAGCTCCAACTCCAATTAATTGTTGAGGTACATAGTGAAATTAGTGTAAATCTCCTCTCTGTCATAATCCCTTAATGCATGAACTGCAGTTATTCATTCATTCATTCATTCATCCATTCAGTATTAAATGATGTGCCTTGGTCAGGACACTGAAGAGAGCATGATATTAAAGACCATGAAAGAAAGTGCATGCTAGAAAAAAGTCACAGACAACTGAACAATAGCATGACAACTCAACTACAATATTTTGGTTATTGAGATCATGTGCCTGTTGGATCTGTCAGCATGTGTTAGAGATGTTCATTTAACACAGCCTTGTCTGTCATAGCATGACATTTTAGAAAAAAACATCATGCATGTCATTTTAAATGATTATCTGCATGCTGTAAGCCTGTTTCTGCATGTTTGTCTCTGTCTCCAACAGCTTGGATAGACCCGTGTCTAAGCGCTGCACCGGCTTAAGCACGTGTGTGCTCGGCAAACTCTCCCAGGATATTCACAAACTGCAAACCTATCCCCGCACCGACGTGGGAGCAGGGACGCCTGGCAGGAAGCGAAGTCTATCTGAGCAATATGACAACTACGACAACTCATACAATTGAGACTCTCAGTTTTTTTAGCTCATCTAGTCATCTGTCTGACTTAATGTTTGCTTGTTCATCCAACTCCATCCATTCACAAGACTGCTGATGCATGTGGATCCTGTTTGTCTGACTAACTTCAAAGACACATCCTTGCTTTAACTTCCACTGGTGAACATTAGATAAATGACAGAGACGTGATAACTTGGATCAGCTGCAAATATTGTGTTACTGAGAGAGTTCTCTATATTACAATAAAATATAAGAACAACTTAAAACCTCTCTAATGTTACATTTTCTCTTCATGGTAATTATGTTTTCCGTATAATATATTAATCTTTAACATGGAAGCTGTAACGAAAACATACTTTACTCACTGAAATAAAAAACTTAAGGAGAAAAGGGTAAGCATGGTTGTCTCTAATGCACACAATTATTGGAATATTTCCCTCTACTTATTTCAATTGTGTTCAATATTTTGTTTATAATTCTTAACAATATTTTTCAAAGTCTGTCTTGATCTTGACTATTATATTAAACTGTGTTCACTGTCCTTTCCTTTCTTAAAAGTAATGCAACAGCACAGAAGCGGGCGTGCAACACAGCTACCTGTGTAACCCATCGCTTGGCTGACTTCCTGAGTCGGTCAGGAGGATTGGGACACAGCAACTACGTTCCCACTAACGTGGGCGCCCAGGCATTTGGCAGACGGAAGCGGCGTGGCCCTGTGTGAGCACAAGAGCAGATGCAAGGCAAGTCAGCACTCTGTACCTTGACATCAGTGTTATTTCTGGACTCACTGAAGCTTATACTGTAGATAAAGTTACGATTAGTAGAAAGACTTCTTGCTTAAATTCTTTTAAACAGAAAATACTTGCTGTGTTTGAATTATTTGACATTACAATGGCTCAAGGTAGTCTTTTAGATTTTATCAAAAAATTCAAAAACACCAAATCTGGAGATTCGTGGTTTTGACTGGACAACATCGTATATTTCCTGTTGCTCTCCATAGTTATTCTATGAAAGAAAGCCATATGCCCCACAAAAATATTTTCTAAATCTGACCCTTTTCAGGATTTTCTGACAATTTTTTTTGGTTTTTTTTCTCTCCTTTCTTTGACTTTCTAGGCCCACGTACCTGCTTTGAGTGGCAAAACTGCATCATCATCTACCTACAAACACTTGGAAATGTGAGAGCATATATATTCTTCACAAACATCGACTGATCTCTTGCTGTCAGACAACCGCCAGAGAGTTGTCAATATTCATTGTTAGTCTGTGCTTAAAAACAGAGAAATAACTAGCATTGGTGTCATCATCATCATGGAAATGTAGCTGAGAAGATCATTTCTTTTTGCTGAGAGCTGTGAGAATGGATTTTCTCTGCATTGGCCTGTGCCTGAACTGCACTCTTAACCTGTGTCTGCAGTACGTGGTGTCGAACTGAGAGGAACATCTGCACTACCAACAAAACCTTCAACAGCTGGCTGTCTTGTGCCTTTGTGTAAAACACCTCATTACATTTCACTGTAGTGCACAATGCAAGTGTGAAAAACGTAATTATGATTCTAAATATTGTAATAATTGTGAATTGAAAGCAGGAATAAATTGTATTTTAGCTACATTTGGCTTTCATACCTTACTGTATTTTTGTGTGATTGTGTGGTGAGCTTTCCACTGGCACTATCAATTCTTTTGCACATGATGGGGTATGAAAAACAAGATATACTCAGAAAATCAAACCATGTTTTGGGGGACATTTACTGTACTTTTCTGTTTTCATGAAAATTGAAAAGGCACAATGCATTCACTACACTCATAACTGGACCATCTTCAAGCTAAAGAAAATTGCATTAATAAAACACTGTTATGAGTTATAAACTCGTATGATACTATTTTGTTAGGAGATACAATGATAAACATGTCACTGAAATTTGACCTCATTTATGTTTAACCTTTCTATACCTGGCTCATTATGCCCTCCACTGGTCACTATAAGTTACTGCTTTGTTGTTGGACATGCATAGCTTCCCCTGCAGCCTCTCATGATTAGTTTGTTTCTGGTAAAGATTTTATGTTTCTATCATAAAATGTGTACTTTCTGGTGCAATAATACTGTAACGCCATTTGGATATTATTTTTGAAAAGTTTCATAGCCCACTTAACAATACTGATATATGATTGGGTGATCTCTCAGCAGATTTTAAAAAATCTCAAACCACTGAATTAGTAGGAAAGCATATTTTACTGTTTATCCTTGTCTATAGCAACCATCAAATGTAGGTTTGCCACCAAACAACAAACAAACCGCTAACCCTAAACCACCGAACAAAATCAATCCCATTGCCAAGAAAGGTGATATTTGGACAACCAACAACAGAGTGATTTTAATTACCTATGAAATTCTCTTACAAGGTAAATTTTGTAGTGTGCCGGCCTAGTTCTGTATTGCTACTCTGTTTCACAGAAGGCCAACACATGCCAGTGGATACTTCTTCACCTCACAAGTGTTCAGTTTTGTGTTTTGTTGGTTATAGCATTCCCCAATAAAAATAACATACATTTAAACTTTTGCACCAAAACATGCCATTATTGTGTTAAAAGAAGGCCAAGTACATAATGAGAATACAAAGCCCACTGCAGAGTAGCCACATGTGAAAATATTAATGAATGCTCATTAGTACCTATTAATAATCTTGGTAGGCCAATTTAGACTTTTTAGGCTGTGTTTTGTGGCTCCAGACAGATTTTTTTTTTTACGAAGGGAGGGGGGCAAGAATGGATCTTTTGATAGTAAAGGTTGCTGACCCCTGGCATAGGTGAAGTTATTCAAGTTGTCCACTGATAAGCAGTGTTGATTCAAGTTGTTGGCAATTCATCAACTATATTGTTTGTTTTTATGTTGACAATTTAAGTTGTATTTGACATTGAAGTTGTGTGCCAACAGCATGTTGTTGGTGGTTGACCTTACAGTGTTTGTGTAGCCATTTATGATACTACTACTACTACTGCTGCTTTGACAAACAAGCAAAAGCAGGAAACTTATGAAGACAATATTACAGAATAAACCAAGCCAAACACAAGGAAGCAGAGTCTAAGGTGAGTTAAAACAAGAAGGTAGAACAGACAATGTAAAAAACAAAAAAAAGACGATATGAGTCATTACAAGTAAATGGAATAAAAGCCATAAAAAGGGGCAAAATCACAGAAAAAGAAAGAGAGAGGAAAAGTAATGCAAAATTAGAGATAAATAAAAGAATAAAATCAATAAAGGATGATTAGACAACATCAGATCAAAGGAATTAAGAACAGATACAATGAAAAGCAGTAAAAAGAATAAAGGATTACTAAAAATGATTAGAAACAGATACATAGACTAAGAGCAGTAAAAGGAATAAGAAGGTAGAAAGTTGAAAAATCTGTTTTAAAGGGTTAATTCACATAAAAGAAGTCTAGAAAAGTGGGTTTTAAGAAGTGATTTAAAAGAAGTTACCCATTCTGCATTTTTTTTCAATTTCAGTTACTAAATATGGTTAAAATGTTCCCATATTGAAACACACTCATTTTTTCTATTGGTAGCCTATCCCAAGCTGCTAAATAATGATAGCACCACCCAAATCCAGAGAGTCAGTTCAGGATATTGTCCGCATTTCCTTGCTCACACATGCAGCACATAACAGGAGATTGTCCGTGTCAGATGTGTTCACACGTTGGAAATACCCTGTAGGGAGGGAACACACTGCTCTCTTATGATGATTGTTCTTATATTGATATCAATACTACATGTATTTGGACATATCTGCAATATCAACGAAAAAAGAGTGGAAAGTTGGATACAGGCAAGCAGCGAAGAGTATGAAGCAGCTACACTCTGCACGATGATTCCACAGTAGAAAGAAAGCTGCTGCATTTTGGATCTGTGTCCAGCAGCAGTGAGAGACAGAGCCAGGAAATATTCTGGACAGATGTTTTGCAGAACTATGACAGTTAGCCATTTAAGGCCACCTTCGCATCTCCTGGTGTACATTTGAGTATGTGTTACAGCTAAATAAAACAGCTGTACCACGGAAGATTACACGCCCCCGACACACCCACTTGCTCACTGTGACTTCACTCCGGACAGTTTTCTGCTCTGTGGCTCACGGATTTAGGACTAGGGAGCTCCTCTGGGTAAACGCTGGATAAATCCACGAGATGAAATCCTTTTTACTTTCCATACAAAGTTGTTGTTGTCTTTATGGGCAAAACAGCACAAACAAATATACTGTATGTACACAGCAGGCCACTGTAGGAGAGCTAGTTAGTTGTTTGCCCTTAGCAGCCAGTGGGCAGCAGAGTCCTACTGTGTGTTTGGCTAAGGGGGCTAACAGCTACAGAGCTAATAGTTTACAGCTATTTGAGCTAATAGAACTACAAGTTAAACAGACAACAGGACGGGAGAAATGTGTCCAAATGAACATGAAGTCACATGAAGTCATGACACAACATGTTTGGTTTTTGGGACGGCGTACATTCACTTGCTTTGTTGGTTCACCATTTGAATTGTTTTACTTGAAAGTTAATTACTGTTCGGTATAACAAGATTTTATCAGTTCCTGGACATCTTTTAAGTGTATAATCAACAACAAACAATAGAAATAAGTTCAAAGTTTTGTTCTCTCTTCGTAACATCTGGTCCTCCACTTCTGCAATCATTCTGTTACAGCAACAGTTGGTCTGACCTTTCTCTGCAGAACAGAGGATATCCCCAGGAAGCATTTGTTAAAGGCCTAACAGCCCCCTTGAGTATTGTCATTATTTCTCTAGAGTTTCTGTGTAACAGACCATGGGCTTCATGGCTGCTTGTCTTCCCTAATTAACATTCTTATTTTACCAGTTGTTGGATTCCTCTATTTTTATGTCTCTTTAGGAGGAATATGCTTCTGTAAAACTTGGAATATCAGCAACAAAAAATACAGTGTTGTATTCATTGTTGCACTATAAAGTGCATAGTACTCTCCCTTTCTGAACATTGAGTAGTTCAAATTGGATGTTGATCAAAATACAGAGATAGGTGGATTGATAAGGTAGGTGGGACACCTGAATATAAATGTGACTTGTTTGGACTTGTGTCCAGAGAAGTCTTGTAAGCTCAGAAGTATCAATGTCCGTTTAAGGTGTTGTCCGATTTAGGATGTTTCACAATGACCCTTGGGCACTTTCAATTTCACATCTGTATACATTTTGACTATTTGGAAAAGGGCAGGCACTTTGGGAGAGTGCTACCACCTACGGAGCCAGTTGGTAAATCCAATGCTTACCGAAGTCAGTCGAGAGATGACTGAAAAAAATGTCCACATCGAGAAAAAGCCTTCAGAGACAGTCCTTGCTCTTCTTTCAATGAAATATACTCCTCAGATCTTATATAACTGATGCTTTAGCAGCATCTATGCTAACTTCTTGAGGAGCTGCCATTGTTGTTTTCAAAGAAACAGTCACTTCTCTCGCCGGTCTTCACATCTACACCACGCCTGTAGCTGCCAGTAGTTCCTCATAAGATGTCGATTGGTCTGAAACACCATGTTTAAGCCACATGTGCTTAAAGCCTGGCAAGATGATTTTGAGAGATCAAATGATCTTAAGATCTTGTGAATCCAGCTGCCTCGCAAGGCAGTTAATTTGCCTGTAAATTTAAACATTTAGTTGAAAGCCATCCCGCTGGTTCAGTGAGCTAAGACACACACCATGTTAATGCAGGATCCTTGATAAGAATCTCTATCAGACCGTTGTTGCACATCACGACCCAGATTTTCAGATCTTTATCAGCTTTGATTTGTCTAAAAAAGAAACAGGCAATTAACAACACAAACTAGTTATCCCTATTGTCTTGCTTTGTGATTGCCAGTGCTTGATAGAAAGTGTTTTATGATATATGCGGTTTCAAGAGGATTTAGCTAAATTCTGAAAAACAGACTTGCATTTGGCTGTGGTGATTAAAACATGTTCGAAAGAAGGGTGTGTTTAAAATTCGCAACTCTCCCCTGAGTGTTGACCGATTAGACAATCTCTGATTAGGCAAAGGAGAATGGAGCAACTTTTGGATGTGAGCAGCCATGTGCACACTCCCAAACAGAGCTAATGAAGGAGATGAGGGCTGGTGTTGGAGTTAGTTCAGAGCCTCAGAGGAGATGTTCAAGATGCCAGATCTCTTGAGTGTCTGGGGACGTGCATCTGTCACTTTTGCCTCATCACCATCTGGATGACAAACTGTGAGTCTGTTAGAGTGTCAGTATCTTACTTTTCTTGTTCAGCGCAGGATCACTGACTTTTGTATGTGGCAGCTGGTTGTTTGGTGCAGAACTTCTCTGTAGATATAGGACAATAGAAAACTTTTAGTTTCCATTACAGGAGAGAAAGGCAACACTTTGTTCTTTGGCACAGAAGCCTGAACATCGCCACGAGGATGGAAGTAGATTGTAGTAAAAAGCAACTGTCTAATGCATGATGATAGTAAATGCTGACCTTTGCTTATGCAATTTCATCTTTTTCTTCACACATAGGTTCCATATGAAAAACTCAGATGTAGAAGGTGCTTCTCTACAGCATTGATATTCAATTGTATATAAATTGTGCAATTTAACCTCCAAGCTTTCATAAGTTTGACACAGACAAAAATAAAATCAATGACCTAGGGCTGTACAATGTGGCCTTAAAATATACAATACATGTTTCACTTAGGGCAGCAACTAATGATTTTCATTGTCAATTAATCTGTTGATTATCATCTTGATTAATTGATCTATAAAATGTAAAAAATGGTGAACAAAATTGATCAGTTTCCCAAAGCCCGACGACATCCTAAAATGTCATGTTTTGTCCTCACTTGTCCTCCTGTCATAGATGAGCCGAGACACCAGAAAATATTCATTTAAGGAGCTTGAATATGAGAATTTTGACTTTTTAAAAAATCCAACAGATTAATTAACTATCAAAATAATTGCCAACTAATTAATTAATCAATCCTGACATTTTGAAAACTCTCTCAAAAGTATCTCATAAATGTGAGGACTGGGCAAGAAAAATTAAGTGTCACACAAATATCACACTTACATCTGTTTGGACCAATTACCTCAATATTGATATTTTGACAATATTGTAGGGATGACTATTAGTACTCACAAAAGATTAACACAATGTGATTTTTGATAAACAACAATCAGCAATGTAACGACTAAATGGGTAAAGGGAAGTATTAGAACAAGTAGTACAGTCTTGTAACTTCAGGAAATTACATCGCTTTACATCAACACCTTTGCGATAACACTATATAACGATATCCAAAATGTAATACAACATATAGTCTCATATAATGATGATTATATAATATTGATACATTGCCTAGGTTTAGGATGACCAATCTCACCACCTGCAGTCTTTTGAAAAGACTTTTCCCTGTAGCCCTGGAAGCAGAGCTTAAATGGCTTTTCCCAGAATATCTGCCCTCTTCTTCCAGCCTCCTCTTCCAACCTGTAGGTGACTTGTTGTGCTTACTTTTCTTTTTCTCATTGAATTTTCACTGAAAGCAGTGCTCTTCACAACGACTTCCTGAAACTTCCTGTTTCACACCCTGTCATTACTCCTAGGAGCTACCCACTACAACGCAGGGGCGGAGCTAGAGGGGTGACCGGGGCAGCACCGGCCACCTCTGGAACCTGATTGGACACTTCAGTTGCCACCACAGTTGATTGACAGGTCACTGCACGTCTCGTTGAAAGAAGCGCGATTATGGAAAGGCAAGTTTTAAAGTGGTTTCCTGATGAGTAATTGTTTTAAACTATTGACAATTTGACTGCACATTTAGAGAAGAGATTTTGTCCCCAATAGTTCACCTGTGCGAGTAGGCTAACCGTTATGAGAGGCTATAACGTAACGTTAGCCTGAAGCTACGTAGCGCTAGATTAGTGGCGCTATATTAGGCTAACGTGGGGAAACCAGTCGTAGTTAGTTTTCAGTTATTGTATTTAGGGACTTTAAATCAACTCAGTTCGCAAGAATTTCATACTGGAGCTCAAAATAAACTATAATATATATAAAGCATGATTAACTGTTAATCATTGTAGATAAACATCAGCTGTGCTGATGAGTCGTTGACATGGCACCTGCTACCATGACATTACTAGCTTAAAATGACTGTAAAGTCGGCAGACGTAATAACTATATCAGTCCATGAAAAAAATATTTTTTCCAGCGGATATCTTAGTTACAACATGATTGAGCTAGCAAAGCAGTTGTGTGTTGCTATGTGTGGTATTTATTCAGTTTTGGGAAACTGCGATGTCTTGAAAGCATAAGCTGAAGTTGGCTGCAGCTGACAGACGCCAGACGTCATGTATTTCCATTGAAACGGGGACTAACACTAGCAAAACACTTATACTTTGAGAGCGTATTGTTCCACATTATGGATACATTTTTCTAATAAATTTTATTTTTATTGGTGGTTTTATTGTTGTGTTGACGGTAAAGCACACCCTCTCGTGTAATAATGCTTAAATGAATGCTCAGAGATGATCTCAATGTCCATGTAGCTTGTTTGCTATTGTGAAGCTAAGTTACTTAGCACTGACTAGCCTACATGATCCAGTTTAATTTTATAGTAGCTAGGCTGGTAGTTGATTTTAAAGTAAGCTACAGCACGAGAATGGGGACAAATAGTTTAAGATTCTGCCTAATACAATCTTGAGGTGTAACCAGGCTGTCTTATTTTGTATAGGGACAGATAACAATGAAGAGGAAGGGAGATACTTCAGGCTTTTTTTTTTTTTTATTTTTTTTTAGAGAAGCACAAATCAGGCACAGATCAGGTCCAGACAGACCCCAGCCCCGATGTCAGCAGCCCTGGCAGTTCCGAACCTGGAGCTAGCCAGGCAAGTCAGCGTGGTCAGACACAAGGACCCAGTCTACCACCACCAGGTCAGAGCATACAGAGGCAGTAAATTGCATGCCCAGTTCAGACAATGAAAAGTGTAGCCTCACACTGTAACAAAAGGTGATTTTGACAGATTAAGCCTAATTTTGAATGTTGATTCAGCTTGTAACAATAGATGATTTTGTGTGTGATGTTATGCCTGGGCTGCTAGGAGGAGATGCCACCGAACCCCCCACATCCACATCAAGCACCACATTGTCCACCTAAAGGACCAAGGACCAAGTGGTAGGCCCATACTTACTTACCTATCTCTGAACCTTTTTAACAGCAGCTATTCTGACATGACATAGTATGGCAAACACAGGTGCTACTAATGGCATTAATTAGCCTAAGGTCTAGATTCAGCTTCACTTAAATTGAACAGAAGCTTTTCTGATGAGGTAAGTGGAAGTCAGCTCTACTCTTTTAGTTCCTTCACCCAGATTTATTTTGCCAGTCCAAGGATCAGACCAGATACCTTCAGGTTCCATGGTCTCATAAAGCATTTAACAACAAAAATTATATAACACTAAATGTAATTATGGACTCCCTCATCGTGGATTAATGTGCGTCAAATTTTAAACATCAGGGCAATATATAACTGAATCCATATAGGTTGAAATGCACCCTATCAGAACCCCCAATCTTCTTTTTTTTGCACTGCAGTGCCACCATGTGGCTAAATATGTGTGGTGTGGTGATGTGTGGAGCGTGTAACGAGGTGGTGTGATGCTGCTTCTGCATCTAAATGAAGGATTCTAAGTGTTAATGTGCATCAATATTCATTGACATAGAACTATTTTTAGTGATGTTGAGCTGCCATCACTGTGTATTTCATATATTGTAATACATGGGCTCTTATACATGGGCAGATATCTTGTGAAGGTTTCCAGTTGTGTTCATACAGAACAATACTAATCCAATCAAGGTGAATTTTTGATATGACCCGCTGAATATCAGACTCACCGTTGCGACCATTAAAATGTTTGGTTGCACTTGACAGATAGTTGGGTGCATGTGTGTCCAAAATACAGTAGATGCCCTGATACATGTGTATATATAGCACTGAATGGATGTCGAATGGTGAAATTTCTACCAAACCGCAGTCTTCGACTGCATCAGTGTGGTTATAATTAGATAAATTAGAATATATAAATCCACTGGCCGTAATCCACTCCAATACCAAACTGATTTGAATTTACTCCCTTCAACGTGACACGTTCATCTTTCCATACAGTGTATCAAATGACCTGCTGAATTAAAGTGTTCATATTGTCAGGGAGGCTCTCTATGCTAATGTGGTCTCAACATTTGCCATACATACACCAATAACTATCCTTAGTTCTAAAAACACATTCTGCCAGCTTGAAGAGCCTTTTCAATAATACAACGCTTTCATATTATATTCATAATGCGCTACGGTGAACACTGCAACCGAGTCTTCTGGGTTTCATTTAATGTAATTTCAGGGCCTAATTTGGCTTCCTACATGTCAGTGGTAATGAAACTTTTGTATTTGATCTAGATACCCTTCAGTTGGATTTTCCCAAAGACTTTCAAGATGAACTTTTTGCATAGCATTTAATTAATACAGAAGAATAACCCAATCAGGGCCCTATGCTTACATTTTTTCAGAGCCACAATTATTATTTTTTTTCAAAGAGATAACATTAACCATATACAGTATGCATAAAATGAAGGGGCAGACAGACCTAACATGGAGATTACTTGGGACCTACCAAAGGACTGCGATTCATTGTGCTTCATGAATCCAACCTATTTCCAACAGCAAGGCATCGACTTATTATTATTCTGCTTTACAAAAGGAAATCAGAATCATTTCAAATCTTTTAGTGAACATATGAATGATTAGTGTTCAACGTTTGAAAATGTCTAAAAGTAAAGATGACAGGAACAGTTTTGAGTTGCAGCCCAATTAATGTTCACAACCTGAACATTAACTATGGTGTAATGATGTAGAACTTAATTCATGCTCAAAGAAGTTGTTTATATATACAAAGCCCACTCTTATTGTCCAAAAGCTACTTGCTCCAAATACTGAAGGTCCTGATTCAGAACTGAAATTGAATCCACTTAATTTATTGATAAAATATATGTATAAAA
The DNA here is from genome assembly GCF_040436345.1 of Pagrus major. Classification (NCBI taxonomy): domain Eukaryota; kingdom Metazoa; phylum Chordata; class Actinopteri; order Spariformes; family Sparidae; genus Pagrus; species Pagrus major. The sequence continues at coordinate 22,643,401 of NC_133218.1, read as the reverse complement.
TTTAAAGCGGTAGATTTGGACCCTCATTACTATAAGAGCTGAACGGGTGGAAACACCCTCAGTCCACTCATGAGTTGTTGCAGAGAAATGCTTCTTCTACTTCAAAAGCACTTAATATATCTCTGTTCTGTAAGTTTATGCTTGTTGGACAGGTGTTTTAATAACCTACCATTATTGCTTCCCTAGCCTTCTAGTCTCCACTCTTTCAATGTAAATGGTTATTATATATCCAATCCACTAACTTCATGAGAACGTACTGCTCTATTGATTTATAAAAAGTAGTGAAAACTTCTACCTAATAAGTGTAATGTATTTTCATATACTGAAGATGGCAGCAAAGACCCATACAACTTTACTACACAGTTAATGAATTTTCCATTGATGGAGTGAATTAAAAAACTGTTTGCTGTTTTCTATTCTTCTGTGCCAGATTTATACAGTACATAATTAATGCACAGGCCTTTCCTTTCTGGTTGTAAAAACTGTCTGATCAAACAAATTATTCTAGCAACAGAGAATTCATGGGATGGCTTAAAGTGTGGTGGTAACTAAATTAATTTGTGTATGAGACGAAGATAATTGATATCTCAGGGTCCATGATAAACATACTGAATACTAATTGGCAGTATGTTGTTTTTTTTTGACTCTAGAGCTGGTCTGTGTCTGTGATTAAATGTCAATAACTTCATGTGCTGTGTCGTAAAAACACCAATGCGTATTTTCACTCGGGTTGTCAATATTGTTACCCACTGAACCTTAGTTTTATCACATGAATTGTTTTGTCAGCTATATCAGAATAATGTGCAGAAGTCAATTCCCTGTCCTTTGTAATACTTAACACATTGTGGCAGTGCAATTGCTTACTGAGTTAAACAAAAATAAAAATCTGCATATCTTTGAATGCTGTCATACTTATGATAGTTGAGAGTAAGAGGCCTTCGCTTGTAACACTCTGGCCACCAAACGCAAAGTCACGACAGCCCCTTTGGTCACTTTCAAAACTTCAGTCACCACTGGGGCTTATTTACTGTGTGGAATAAATTTTTCTAAAGACAACATTAAACAGACTTTGCAAAGCCTGCGTTGTGCTCTGTCAAAGATTCAGCTCCTTGCGCTCTCTTTTTCGCTCTCTCACTCTCCTTCTCTCTGAAGGCCTCCTTTGTAGGCATAGGAATGCCCCCTGTGTGTACTCTGAAATGTAAAGTAGGCCTTCTATTCACATATGCACGCTGCTGCTGATGATCTGTTTAATTGTAAATGACAGAGGGATTTATAAAATACTATGTTTGATAAAGATGCCTATCTGATATTCTCTTAAAGGAGACACACATACAACATGCACTCCTAATTGTTAGACTTCTCATTAGGGCAGCGTCAAGGGACCGCACTGGATAATGAAATAGATGTAATGCTGTGGCATTCATCTCAACCTCGCGTGTCTTGTGATCATACATGCATATATATGGAAGCTGTAGTTATAATCCTACAGTACGACTGGCTATTTTGCTCACAGTATATACTATTGTATCAACCATTTTTATACACCAAATTGTGTTGAGAGTTTTAGTGACTGTCAAACATTTTGAAGAGGCAAACCCTTTGGAAAGACTGAAAAAAATGTGTCATTTAAAAAAATGCATATACCTTTAAATAGCTTGATGAATTGTTATGCCGTTAACAGGAAGTTTGATTCATGAACATGAGCCAGCATTTTGTGACTTGCTATTATAGATTTCATAGTTTTATCAAACTTCTTTCCCTTCTTGTTTTTAATGTGGTTTATCACAATTTTTCCTATGTGTGTGTTACAATAACATTATTATAAAATCAGAATAAAAAAAAAACTAATGGTAGCAATGGGCACTTTTAGTGTGCACGCAAACCTCTCTCAAAGTTCCTCTTGGCTATAGGCCTATAGATAGAAGTCTAAAGAGTAAAATGTTAATGACAGGTCATTCCTCTCCCATGGAATGACCTTTTTTGGAGTGACACTGTTATCACAATGATACCTTAGGGCTGGGCGGTAGTGCCTTAAAATAATATCACAATATTTTTAGGCCATATTGCAATATATCATTTATACCTCAATATTTTGAAATCTTCTCAAAAGCGCTTCATAAATCAAATCAAATATCACAATATTTTTTGACCAAATAAGCCCTACTTTGATATCAATATTGCAACAATATTGCAGGAACATTATCTTGGGCTTTGGTAAACACTGAGTGACATTTTATAGACCAAATAATTGACAGATTAATCAACAATGAAATTAATAGTTCGTTGCAGCCTTAAATTACTGGCTTGTTTTCCCCTAAAAATAAAAAAAAGCATGACCTTATTTTTAAAGCCTTGATGATAGAACTCTCAAATTCGGTGCATCCAAACCAGCAGTTGCAGCTCAGATCATATTATGTAGCTTTGTACTGTAACCTAATGGTCGCCCTACACAGAGAATTCTTTCTTTTGCAACTATTGTACAGCTAGGACACCATCACACGTCCCACCTTTGCCCTTATATCACACAGCACACACCACAGATAGATGCTCACATGCTGCTCATATTGTCTCCCAGCCACACTTTTAACTTCAAAGCCCTGCTCACCCTTGTGTCTCAGGAGGAATGGAGGCACCATAGCAGCCAGCCTTCGCTGCTTTGCCATGGTTAACTATGACCGCAGGCTGGAGCACCTCCCCGTGCCTCCTGATACCGGAGCAGGAGTGGTGGAGGGGGGAGTTGGCGTCCTGTAGCTCCAAAGCGCACTGCCTTGTGCCTCGCCACCACATAACCTGTCCCTGTGAAACAGAGGCGCATTATGTACCCTGTTACAAGGTTACACTTGTTGAGAACAGTGCATGTATGATGAAAAGCGTAGGTAACCTGTGTACCATGGTGTACTCGACCAGGTTCGCTCAGGATTTCCAAATGATAATATTGCCATATATAATTATTAAGAAAAATATAAGTTTGTGTGTCTGAAGAAGACATTGGGGGGTTGAATCACGTAGCTTTTGTATGTGCAGATCGCTGAAAATGAGGATTTCTGTACGTTTTTAAAATTAGGTCTGCATGTGTGATGTGTTTGTAGGCACATTCATGCTTAGTTCAGGTTTGGAAAGTGTCTTCCCTGTTTGTTGAAATGGAGGTGTTCAGCTCAAAGGAACAATGTGGTGGTTTACTTTATTATGAACAAAGCCTTTGTCTGAGGTGCTCGCACACTGAACGGGGGTCCAGAGTCCAGGAGCAGCTTTGAACTACCAGGTCAAAGACATCACAGAACCGACGCGCCGTTTCGCATTCATCTTGTACCTCACACAGGAGGCCCGTCACATTTGTCCTTTTGATTGTCCTCCATTTCTTTAAAGGTCTGGCTGGAACCATAGGTCATCTGGAGGCTTTTATGTAGAGAAAAACGAACGTGTTCTTATCCTTACTCTTCATTTTAGGGGAAGAACTGTACACGGGTGAAAGCTTCCACTTGTTAGCCTGACTCCCTGCCACAGTAAAGAACAACAATTGAACCTGTACTCCAAATCAAAGCGACAAGAAAAAACACTTTAATTGAAATATAGAAAAAGGCTTTGCACATATCAATAGAAAGGTGGGCATAGAAATGAAATCCACTGCCATGAAATATGCAAAGCAAGCCCACCACAGAGAATAGCTGAAAACACAGGTTCTTTTGATGTTAAGTCCTTTGGTTGTGCATGTCTTCATTCAACTAGCCTGTGGATGTTTTAACCTTCTGTAAAACTTGCTCCAGCACTGCACTCTCCCTCTCTACATCAGAGTAACGTGGATCTGCAGTTCTGCCCATGATTTTTATTTCATGAATGCTGTGTTTCTTTTTGCCAAGGTTTATGAGTGCCCACCATAACATTTCACCATCCTGTTATGACTGTGTGGACACTAGCATTGTGTAATGAGTGCATTTGGGCTAATAATATCGCAGGTGTTTTGGCTGGCTCTGTTTTTCCCACACAATATTTTGCTGTGTTATGTTGACTGTTCACTGCCTGCATTGATAATAAATTTGTTTAAATTTTGGAGAGTAGAGCTGGAACTGATTCGACCCAATATTAGTATTGCGTTCTGATACTGATATAATTCATTCATCAGATATCAGACTGATAACACCGATCCATGTACAGATCCAGATTTTATAGTCTGATATTCTTAGAAATGATAAAGATACAGTAATGTAATCTACAGCCCAACCAAATGAATTAATTATTAATTGCACAGTTAGACAAATTATAAAGATATCCAGTAGTCCAGTAGTTTTTTGATTTAGATGAACAGGCAGACCTTGCACTTGACAGTAAACTGGCAGTAACTTAACATAAGACACAGACAGTCTGTAACTGAGTGAGCTCGTTGGCTAATAGCCAGCTAGCTATACCGAGGATGCTACGCTAAGAAATTGCAAATAAAAACGGCATGAATGAAAGAAACACACTTACAGTGGCCCGCAGAAAAGAAACACAGCTGACATCAATGTAACCAAGCATCTTGTAACTGGGCAGTTTCAATAAGAAATTAATAAATGGGACATTGATGTGAAACATTGTGCATTGAGCAGAAACAGCCTTCCTTTTCATTTTTTTCTCCTACATGTCACAAATGCCAACAACTCTGAGTGTGGACTCAATCCTTCTTTGTGCTCTCTGGTGGGCGGGCGTTAAAATCACAATGTTACGATGGTACAGGGCTCATCGGCCATTGGCAATTCACTTGACCGTAAACCCGCAGTAACTTAACATGAGACAGTCTGTAACTGAGGGTCCTTGTAACAGTTGGCTAACACAACCTGTCCTTAGTTTGGAAAAGCAGGCAGGAACTTGTATCAGCAGATGTCTAAATTCAGGTAATCATATCAGAACTGAAAAAAAGTTGATCCGTACCTCTCTACTGTAAAATAAGCAATTTAAAAGCATTTAAAAAGACAATTTTCATGTAGGTAAGTTTTCTTTGCAGTTTCTCTTTGCGCACACACACATACAGGCATGCACACACACTCTCCCACAAACAAACAAAATGATACAAATGGGACTAATAATCAATCAACCGTGGAACACGTATCCTTTGACTCCAGGCTATTATTGCTCGGGCGAGCCTATGTGTATTGTGCAGTATTGACGGTTTCAGTTTTGATGATCCATTCTCAGATGAGAGGAGGCATGTCGGTGCACCGAGCATCACAAAGGGCAGATGAAATACAATGCTGCACATGCTAGAGCAGATAATTACAGAAAGAATATCACCCTCACTTAATGTGTGTTGCCCCCCCCTCATTTTACTTGTGATATAAAGGAGTCTCCTGTTGTAACTGTAAGGACCGGGCCGGGTCCCAGCAGTGAAGTAGACACTGCTGGTCTTACAGGCTTTAGATGCTCCTGAAGAGAAGCTCAGGGTTAGTTAGTATTCACTGGACATAACAAGGCCTTTGATGTAGCCAGTATTCTCTTTACTCACCCGGAGCATCAACATTTAATGAGACCTGATATGAGCCTTTTTAGATGCTGTGAATATTTCAGATAAAAGCAAATTGTATTCACCAATACCAACAAGACCGTGAGGTGGTCAGAGGTTCATTGTCACCTGTGTGTTCTAAGTGATATACTGGAGCTATGCCTTTGTGTAATGGGATATGTTCATTAAAACAGGCCCATTTCACTCTCTCTTAATCAGCACCACATATGTCATGGGAGGATACTGCCTGGAGCTAAAAACTAGTGCATAATTTATAACTCCAGGTCAGGCTGTGCAATGAGTGCATATTATCTCAACAAAGATGCATTACTCTCCCATCATTCCATATTTACAATTATGTCTTGATGTGCAGCTCATTTAGCACACAATAGTGCACTAATCCTCCAGATGAGATTTCAACATGCAAAAATCTTAATATTAGTTATTAGTCTATCAGCACACATTATAAACGAGCACCTTTCTCTTCTCAAAGTCTTCAGCATCTGTCTAACACAATTTATGTTTGTGTGTCTGTGTGTGTGTGGGAGAGAGAGAGAGAGACAGAGAGAGTGGGTGAGAGCGTGCAAGAAAGTGTCACAGTGAGCTGTGACACTGCAGGTGTTTAAACTGTGGTGATGTAATTGGTCACAAGGGGAATAGAAACAAGAGCTTCACAGTCCTTGATTTGATCCCTTGGTTATTGATTTCTCAGTCTGCTTCTAACAGAAATAATTGCCACATGTAATGTATTATTCAATTACAAGACACTGCTCTCAAGTTTGGGTTTGATGGTCCTTTTTGAATCACTGAGACCTATAGATAATTCAACACTGTCAGCCCATTAAGCAGCACGAATATTAAAAGGTATGCGTTAATCCTGCCTATTTATTAGCAACTGTGACATTCACCAGTAGTCAAAGTTTCCCATTTTCAGCCTTTGTATAGTTGAAAGAAGTGGGCTTAACTTTGGTTCAGATTCAGGCATTTTCTATTATTGTGACACTTAATTCTAGTATATTGTATCAAGCTATTTTAACTGTTCTGTGAAACCAAATAACCATCATAGGAAACACAGTATTTGACCTCTGATGAGGTTGAGAGAAATGCTTCAGAACTCAACTTATAGACAGTAAAGCCAATAATGAACTAAACCTATTTGAAACAATATGATATCCAACCACGGTTTGCAAAGGCAACAGTTAAAAACTCTGAGAATTCTTGTCATTTTAATTTTTGTTTTATGTTACAGAACTCAGAGATAAAGGATAGGAACATGCAATATGGAAGTAAGAAGTCTTTTTTCCTCATCTTCTCTTTTCTCCAAGATGTGAGAAACACAGAAAAATAAAAACAAAATAAAACAATGTAAAAAACAGATGCACAAGGCCAAAAATCTTCGCTGGATTATTCAGACGATATTACCATATGTGTATTATTAACACGATATCAATATTTCATTTTTCGATATCACTGTTATTGTTAATGTTGTTGTTAACCCCGAATGTATGTGCGTTTATGTCTTTTTTTCTTTTTCTTTTGTGGACATCAATGCTAGAGCTGTCCCTAGGCTTCAGTGACATTTTTTCGTGAATATTTGGAGCTTCAGGGGCACACAATGTTGTTACATGTACCTTTGTTGACACTCGGCATGCCAACATTTGATGTATCTGGTGGAGCCTTGGATACATGGGCCAGGCATCCACACCATTTGGTCGATCAGATGAAGCCGCAGCTAGCTGACAGCTACCCTCAGGTTAATTGGTGTCAATTTGGTGGCAGCTGTGAGGTTAGCCAGTATGATGGTTGAGGAAGGAGAGAAGAGCTAATATGGGAATGTGGGAACTTAAGTATTTTTAAAATTGATTTATTGCAAGTCATATTGTCACCGCAATATTGAAAAATGGCACATGCCAGATTTCCCTCATAACGTGCAGGCCTAACACCTAACACTTTCTTAATAGTTTTAAAAGTACCCAAATTTCTCCAAAATCTAACATTTATCCAGACTACTGAATGCTTACCTGCTTTAATTGTGTCAGGACTTAATAGATGTATTCTCCCTTAAGTATTGACAATTTCTTTTCTGTTTACAAGATAATACTAATTCAGTTCTGAAGAAAGATCAATTTGAGTGTTAAAATCTCTATCTCTCCATTGCTGTGCAGCACTGTGTGACACAGTTTTAATGATCAGCCATCCAGCACTTGTTTACAGCTTGGCTTCCCAGTCATGTTCTGTTAATACCCACTCCTGTTAATATTTATCGTCAGTCTTAATTGGTTTGATGTAACTACACTGGTGCTGCTGTCGGCTTGCTTGTTGAACTGGCTTCAGTGTTGTTTCAGAGTCTTTATTATTATGACAGTGAAGTCCTGTTCATTAAAGTTTCACTTTCCATTTTCATCAGTATGAAACTGGTTCTGTAAATGCGAGGGGGCTGTGGAAGAGTCAAACCCTGCAAGCGATCACAGGGGAGGTGCACAGTCTGTATAAATTATCAGGAATGTGAACTCGATCGAAGATGTTAATTGCACCAATGGTTAGTTATGTGGGGAATTGCCATGCATTTCATGCAGCGATAATAAAAATGAATTTTTGAACAAAGGGATCTTAAAATAATATCTAATCTACAGAGAATACCCACATCAAACGAATAATTAAAAGCTTTGAAATGTATCTTTGTGGTCAGGAATGTGAAGCACTAGTCCTGTGAATATTGTGCTCAATTCAAGTTTGTCAAAGGAAAAAACAAAACCAGAGTTAATTAACTGTTATTACAGGCCTTTTCAACTTAAATTTGACTTTCAAATATTAGCTCTTATATATAAACTATGCTTCTGGCATCTGCAAATTAGCTTTAGCGTATCTCCTCTAATTAGGCCTCATTGAACCCATGGTAACCCACACACAATAATATTAATAATTCAGCAGCATAAGATGTATTTAAGAGTAGTCATTAGAGTGTGTTTTATTTGCATTATATTAATCTGATAAACCTCACCTTTATACCTTTGTAAAACTATAATCTTAGGTCAGAACAAAATTAAATGATGAGGTGATAATGAATATGAAAATGAGAGTATTTTAATAGATTTCACAGGGGTTTCAAGAAGGCCTAATTATGAAAGGAACAAGACTACTGCTTTGTGTTCTAAAGCCCATTTCATTTCAGGTCAGACCATTATTATCCAGGTCTATAAGTATGTGCTCAAATTAGATGGGGCTTTATCGTCATCTCATTAGTTGATCATTGCAATATATGATATTTCTTTGCTGTCTTTCACATTGAAAACAAAGCTTACACTACAAAAATCTTCAGTTTTCACTAGTTTTCTGTTGTCCAGTAAATAATCTCATATAAACGCACCGGCTTGTCTTTCTAGAGTGTGTCTGTGGTTAAATAAAAAAAAGTGTGCTTAGTAAAAACCTGCCCCTCAGCCCTCACACTTCTCGCTCCCCCACCCACTTGCCCTCCTATCTCCATCCTCCTGCCATCTCTCACTGTCAACAGTGATTTTGCCTCTTGCCACTGATCAAACGCACCTGCCAAGCCCTGCTAACATTCCCGAGCATGTTCGCTAATTACCCACAAAGCCTTGCAGATTTATACTCCTAATAGGGGATTTGCCTCAAATCAGGGGCAGGGTTGCACTGCATTACAATGGTATTTATTTACTAATTTGGGGATGAATCTCTTGGGATAATGTGCATTATACTGTAAAATGTTTAAAGGAAAAAAAGATTCTAATTTTTACATGACTATTATACCATTCTGAATAATGTCTCCCCCTTTTCTCCCCCATTCTTCATTTCTCAAATGGTAAACAAGGCTGTTCAAAGGGGTTAGACATTGTTATAATAATTTCTTGATTTACATCGAAGTTAAAGCGCTCTTAGACCACAAAGGCGTGGCATTATCATCAGTGAGATCAACAACAAAGCTTAGCGCTGATAATCCTCTTGTTTCACTGTAATTAGACAAAAGAGCCTTTTAACTGTTTATTTGGGAAATAATAGATTAAGTGCTCAACAAATTGCCAATTACTTTTATGCTTAAACTACTACAGTTGATACAATGGATACCATTAAAGAAAATACTCCACATTTAAAGTGATTTAAGATTTCTAATATGGTGTTCATAAAAATCTTCTGTGCATCATAACCAAACCTCTTAATGGAATAGCAGTATCATACCTTAACTCAGGCATACCCTATTTTGACTTTATTGTAATTAATGATATTTTAAAACCACCTATTGAGTGGGGCTCAATGCGCCTTTGTTGTACAACAATAATGGTTTGTCCAATGCAAATTTGTAACACTGTACAAATGTTATCTTTAGTTAGCTAGCATCATGCACAATATATGTGTGTTTGTGAAATTGCTGAGGCTAAAAACAGAAAAAAGACAAGAATTTTATGCCATATCACGACATTACTCCATACCAAAGACGATTTATAGTCTCATATAGGGCTGGGCGATATGGCCTTTAAATAATATCTTGATCATTTTAGCCTATATCACGATATATGATATTTTCTCGATATTATGAAATCTCAAAGAATGCAAAAATGCCCTAGAAATGCAAGGACTGGGCAACAACACTTCATATCATGATAATTTTGACCAAATACTTGTTGTAGGAATGGCTTCACAAAATATTAACACGATGACATTTTTGATAGATATTCATCAGAAATGTTAATGACTAAGTGGGTAAAGGCAAGTATTAGAACAAGCAGAACAGTCTGGTAAGTTTGGAGAATTACATCACTTTCCTCTAATGCGGCCTTTAAAACCAGGAAAAGACAACAAATATGCTGTATCACTGTATAACAACATCTAAATTCAAGACAATACATAGTCTCATATTATGACAACAATATACTGTATATTATATATATTGCCCAGCTCTAGTCTTGTATAAGGGCGGCACAGTAAGTCATCTCAGCATCAACATGACAATGTGTGAATGCACAATGGTCACATCAGAATGCCTAATGTTTAGTCAGGGAAATTAACTCTGCTTTTTCACATTTAAGATGTTTTTTTTGTTTTTGCTACATACAGGCTGGATGTTTAGATTTCAGCCACTCAACCACTGTATTGCAGGAAAGCAAAATATCGCAATGTCTTTTTTTTCAGTCTCATGCAGCCCTATCTCATATCATGATAATGATACATTATTAATTATTTATAATTATATAATTATATATTATTGATATATTTTGCCAGGACTTCAGATCAAACTCTTTCCTTTAATTTTGTCAATGTACATACATTTTGGTGGTGTGGTTCAGCATTGAGATGAGAAGTGAGATGTGTCTTTGTTTTAAAACATTTTGAATCTAGCATCATCCATTGCCTTTTGCGTCTCCTCTTTTACAATACTGTTTTCTGATGGTGCCCTCACATACAATTTACATAATTTCCACCTAATATAGAATGAGCTAAATCAAATAGGTCATTGCATATGAAAGAGTTCTTTATATTTCTTTTGAAGGGATCAATTTAAGTGTTACTTTATTATATATAGAAATTTCATCACCTTTATTTATCTGTACTACAGGAACAAACTCAACCATGGACGTGGCAGAGGTTCAGCTATTGAAGGCTTCATCTGCACCTAGTCAGATGGTATAAGCATCAAATATCATTTTTGTCAGGAGAAAGCAATCACTAGGGAGAGTGTTTACTGCCATACATTTAAAAGAGACACAAGTTTTCCTTAAGCCTGCTGCTTTCTGCATGGTTGGTTTCCCAATGCTGCTCTAATGGAAGGCAACCCACTCTGCCAGTTCTTAGCAGCGGTAACGGCAGCGTGATGCGGGGAGAGGGAAGAATATGTTGAGGAAGAAGTGCTTGAATGCTCCTCAAAACAAACAAGCTTGACTTTCAGCTGAGCAAATACTTGGTCAGAGTCATTAGTGGAAGGGGGAAGTGGGTGCTACGAGATAAACCCACTTTTAAGCCAATGTCTGTTTTCACACTTTATCAGACACGTCTTATCTCCATATCTACCTGCGGTTCAGCTCTATCAGCAGTTATTTAAAATTATAGCAGGATTATAATGACTTCATAATTTACTTAAACCAGTTTTGACTCATTTACAGCTAAAAGTTAGAGTAACAATATCTGGTGAGTGTTTTAATTCTGCACATGTTCATCACAGGCCTGTGAAATGTACCAGTGGACATAGAGATAGAGTGTGACATCAACCGACTATACCCATATACACCATCATCATCATGATAACTAGAACTAGAACTGCTCAACCATAATCTAAGATCAGCAGATCTAGGATCCACATGAAATTGTACTCCTCATAGATACCCACCACCCAAATACACCAAATATTATTTCCAGAGAAATGAATGAAAATGGCGAAAAAAAGCCTCACAATGTTAAGGAAAGTTAGAAAAAATATCCTGGATCTGTCCCTTCATCTGGATCTGCACCAAAACAAACACATTTTATTCATACAGCACTCTTCAAGGTAATCAAAGACATTTTGCACAAGTTAGTATGATGGAAGAGATGAGATCGACCAAGAATTTTTAAACTATTAATCAACCCATACATATTTGTGAATTTAACATTCATCCATCCATTGAAATGGCATTTGTCAAGTGGAATTCCTCAGGTGAAATTCCTGATAAATTGCCTTGATAATAATTTAGTCACTTGGCTCTTACTGAAGTTTAGTTTGTAATGGACTCATTGGCTCTAAATGAAACATCATTGTTTTTTCAACGCTCTAAAACCTGTCTTTATGTTTTTACAGCCTTTTTTAATTTTTTTTTTTAACCTTTAAAATGTATTTTCAAGCCACTGGCTTTCATTGCACCTGCAGTTCAGACCGTCACCACCAAACCAAAATCACCTGCTGTTCCTTGGGGCTTGGTCCAATCTACAAATGTGTCCACAACTAAGTGTAGGTTAAAGGCCAACAAGAAGTCTCAGTGGAGTATTCCCCTCAAATGAACCACTGTAATAAGCAGAATTTTTGAAAACCATATTTATATAATTAATTTTTCTTATAGCTTCAGTTCAGTTCAACTCAGTTAAAATGTTCACCCACCTTTGGGTGAAAATAGTTTTTTTCTCAGTATTTATGTACCTGTTTTACTTGTTTAGTGGTTAAAACAGTTATGTGTGACTTATGTTGCGAAACATTCAAAATATGTAAGTTGCAGTAAGGTTATTCTTTGAGTTAATAGATTAATGAATCTACAACATAATAAGGAAACCCATAATTGTTACATTATTCTTTCAGATATTGTTATAACTACAATGGATTGATGGCTTGCACCAGGTAACAGTTTCAGCATTAATTGCTAAAATTGACTCGACAGGAGGCCGTTTCACAAACAAAAATACACACAGACACCTACCTGTAAATCACACACACACAGCCAGAAAAACAATTTTTTTCAAAGGATGTTGTCAGTAGGAGAATAAGCAATGGAGACACCACACGTTTGTAACCTGCCAGGACCGATCCCCCCAGCCTGTCTTCAAAAGCAAATGAAGAGTCTTAATAAAGGCTGCCATAACATGAGATCTTTTTAAGTGAGACACCCTCCCTCCTTTACCAGTCTACCCCCTGTGGAGCAAAAAACCTTTCTTCACCAATCTCATTTCCACCAATCAATAAACTTAAGTCTTCTGAAGACAACCATGCAACGCCACACGGCTCTGCTGCTTTTCTTCCCCTCAGTGCAAATTAGAAACAAACAATACGCTCTTGTTTATGCCAGATCCATTAGATGCTGGTCAAAACAATATTCCAGAAAAATTCCTGATTTGCCTGCAATGTTGTGGAATTTAATAATTTACATTTTCATGGCATTTTCTTCCTTCTGTGATCAATAGTCACTCAGGTTATTACATCTAAGGTCTTTTAAGAAGGAGCTTGTTTTGCATGTTAAAAGGCCAGATTGTCATTTAACAGGTTATTAATCATAGAAATATTAGCTGAATTAGTCACTTATTTAGTTTATATAAGCAGAACAAAGGTCTGCCAAGGTGTAATGTGTTATTTGTTGATGTTTAAGTATTTTTATGACTAGTACAAGTGTTGGGCTGAGACTGTGACAGCGAAGACCAGATGGTGGAGCCAAAAACTCAGAAGAGAACATGTCTGACTTCTAATATGTTCCTCTGATAGCTCTCTAGTTTGTAGTGTCTCTGTGTGAGTATGTGCGAGTGTGTGTAGGTATGTGTGAGTGCATGTGTGTATAAAGGCATGTGTGCCTGTGTGTTTACCCTAGACTAAAAACACTTACTTGGGAAACAGAGAACAGGGCTCATTTTCTAACCAACCCCGTCGGCTGGTTCTGGGCTATGGATGAATAATGGCTGAATTCAACTGTGCTGAAACAGAAACACATTCCACACACTCTGCAAAGCTAATAGCCAGAGCAAAACAACCACATTTGAACATTTACAATTAAGAAAGCTCAGTGATGGAATATCCGGGTGACTGGTAAGTCATGCCTTGGAGTGAGATAAAATGCTGCTCCTGGATATCACTGAATGCTTCACAAAACCCTAACTATGTTTTAGATGTGCCTCAACAACACTGGGAAATGAGTCAATTTGACAGGGAGGCAGCATTTTGTTTGCGAGCAGAGAGCATAGGGAGTATAGGCCTTGGCATGTCTAGAAAGAACATTTCTATGATGGCAACACTTAGTTTAAAAATTCAGATTCAACCAGCGTATTACAGATAAGAACTCCTGGTAGGTACAATCTTCTCCAGAATTATTGGCACCACTATAAAGATTAATAGATATAATGCTGTATATTCTTTACTTTTAATGTTTTGAATACATTATTCTTATAACGTTTTTCTTTTATATGTAGGTCTGCTTTTGGCAGCATCTCCACGATAACAGTTAAAGTACATGCCTTTTAGTTAGTGCCTACTTTTTTCAACATTTTGCAGCCCATTCTCTTGCATTGGCAGTGATCCTCAATGAGGTTGTACACAGTTTTCCAGATTCTGCTCTTATTAAGTCTGGAGGAGTTTGGTCTACGAGACAAGCAAAAAATATGTGATACTGAGGCGCCGAGGGAGAGAAACCTCATAAACTCACCCTGCCTCCACTGGGCATAAAATGAACATGTATTTTACATTAAAACTCCCACCTGAAAATTTTCACTTAAAGGTCAAGGGGGAAATAAATTCCTGAGTCAGCTGTGTTGACAAAACTACAAATAAGCACACATAATACTCTTGGAGATGCTAATGCTGGACCAAGAGCATCTTATCTGCAGGACTTGTAACTGTGAATCAAAGTTAAACTGTTGTGGAGATTGATTGGAACTTAAATCAAAATTATACCACAATGATATTATAATTAAGAATCTCACACCTTGCAAATTATTTTATTTGCAAGAAGATATTAAAACCTGATAAGCTCTAACATTTGGCAGTACATGATGGATAACTTCACCTTCCACTACAAGACATGAAGAAAAACTTTCAAAAAGTGTTTATTAAAAACACCTTAAAACAACTGCATCATGTTATGTTCATTTTGATAAAGTAATCCCATCTCACAGGTAAATTTGTTATCTCACATGTAAGTGTATTAAAAAAAACCCACACACCGTCAGGCTCAGGAGGATATTCAGGTCAAACACGCGACAGATCACAAACAATCAACTTTGCGAAGAATGTTGAGAGAAACATCTGTGGATTCATTCACCCATGGCCTCTCAGATTGCTGTAGCCATCACAGGCCCTAATGGCTTTACCTGGTGGCCCTTCATTCACAGGACTGACATCTCATGTAGTTAGATTTGGCAGGTGTTCATTCCGCAGAGCATCGGTAGCTGACTTCTCCATTTTATCAGCCCCTGGTTAGAGAGCTGGCCAGAAAATAATTCTGCAGCAATTACCATATGTTGTGATTGTGGTTTTGGAGCAACAGTACAACATCTGTGTTATACTGGCATCTGGGGCACCCTGAAAGAAACTTCCCCCAGTCTGCATTCCTTCCCTGCATCTACTGAACAGGTGCTCACTGCAACACTGCTCTCCTATAGAGGGGCTTTGGGCCAACCACATGGTTCCTCCCTGTTAAAGCTTTTATATACACGCAGCATGTTTGTAAAAGAGTAATTACTGACTCACAGAGTGTAGGAGGTTTTAACAAACAGCACAGTCATCTCTTTGTGGTCCTTTCAATGAAACGATAACAGCTCAAACTTTAACTCTGACTGAATTGTCTGACTCTATTTCTTGAGATGTCTTTGTCAAACTTATGTGATACATGTCAAACATAACACTTTCTTTTAATACTTAGTCCAGTCATTTGCATACACAATTTTTTATTAGTTGAGACTGGTCGATATGAAAATAATTCATGGCAGCCTTAAGGTGAACACAGGCCTTTCTTAAACTATTTGCAAAGACGTGTTAAGCAAATATGTCATCCAGTAAATGATCACTAGAGATGCAGTGAACATCCAACAGTATCGTCCAATATTCACCTTGTTGAATGCTAAAAAGATGACATTTGATAGCAGTGGCCGATGTTTATTTGATGTGTCACATTAATTTTGCGCCGGCACATTCGTGGAGTTCTCGACATCCCTGCCATCAGTTTGTAAGGCTGTGTAAGTACTAAAAAGAATCTTTTTATTGAGAAGGGAGTTGTACAGTGGGCTTAAAAGGCGTTTGAAGGAGTTACTTTTTGAGAAAAAAAATCTCTTTCATGTGAAAGAAGGTTAGATTAAAGGTTGTTTCATAAATTTGTATGATGGAATTTGTGCTTTTCAAAGATAGTGTAATGAAGGACTAAATGACTTTAAAACAGTTCAGTATTTTTCTTAAATAATGAAATGGGGAATAAAAAGAAAAAAAAATGCAACAAGAACAACGAAAAACATAGGTATCTGCATCGCCACATTTTTATTTTAATTGGTAAATTCACAATCGGTTCATCCCTAACTTTTAAGAACAAATATGCACATGCACGCACGCACGCACGCACACACACACACACACACACACACACACACACACACACACACACATGCCAGTAAAAGCTACAATAAATGATGGCAAATTGGCAAATGAAAAACAGGCTGTCAGTAAATGAAGCCTACATATGGGGATTCCCTGGCCTAAACAATCAATTATCTCTTTAAACTTGTAACATCTATCAACATTTGTCACAAACCATACAGCAGAGCAGGTGGTAAGTTAACACACTGTCCACCAGGGACCAGGGAGAGCAGCCAGCGGGCTCCCAGTCAGGGTGGTGTGTGTACTCCTGTGTTAAGTGATGTCTCCCTGTGCTGGGCTGTGCTGGTCTGTCATGCAACCACTCAGACCCTCAATGTACATGTCATTATGGTGCAGCAGAATGACAACTGTCACAGAACCTGGCTATCTATTCCAGACCACCTCAATGCTGTAGGTGTTAAAAATGCACACTTGGATTTTTTTCTCCAAATCAAAGGCTGCTGTCTCTGCTGTTCTCTCCGTCCACACCCTCCCTCAACTGTAGCCAGCAGTGAACATAAAGGAAGTTAAGGTGGCCGATATGGTAAATAAAAAAAACTTTACAACGCAGGACCCTGAACATGCACCTATTTCATTTTTCAGTGTTAGTCTCTGATTTATTACATCTGACATGAACACATGAGGTGGCGTTTAAGTCAATCACTCCAACGATGTCACCTCACTAATTCATCAGAGCAGGAGTAATTAATATTTTAATCAACTGGCTTCATAAACAACACACTCCATAAAACAGTCAACTCCTGCTTTGCCCTCCACATCTAAACGTATGTCAATGACAGTCATTGGCAAGCTAAAGAGAATTATGTTTTCAATAGCTTGGTAGGCAAATGTAAAACGGACAAAACTGGAGTTGATTTTTATGCAAAAGTCAAAGTTTTCCAGAAATAATGTGTATCGTGCCTATCCATTTCCAAAGATTCCTTAATATTTTCCTCTTGTTTTCTAACAGTGCGACTGGATCATTCAGTGTAGATTCTGAGACACACAACATAATACTAGATGCGCACAATGAAAAAAACAAAAAATGAAATAAGGCAGAAAAAATGAAGTGAAACACTGCCAAGATGACAATCTGTTTTCAAGAAGTGTATAATTACCAGACCAACACATTTTAACATCAATAGAACAGCACTTGGCTCTTTAGAGGAAGGAAACGGAAAGAATTAAACACTTAGACCATGACCACAGCATCGTGTGTGAATAATGGGAAGAATAAGTCAATTAAAAAAGGAGCTATTTCAGTTCATAAAAGATGGGGTAAACACTGGGTTAGCTGCAGAAGAATAATCAGAATCACATTTTGTAGAGCTGTAAATTTGTCAAGGGACTGCAGAGGAGACAAAGACCTAGAAATTATCTCAAAGACTAGTTCAAGAATAATTAAACTTTCATGGTTTGTGAAATAATTGAATTATACATAGAAATGCAGTCTTTATGGCTGGATTTTTACCACAACGGCATTCATTATAAACACATGGCGTCATGCTTAGACATTCTCATTCTCCTCAAAATGTGTTAATGTCTCTGCTCTCAGTTCAAATGAAATGCTCCTGCACATTTCACTTACTTTTAGCACAAACATATGAAGAACTTCTGGATGTTGGATCATTTCAAGCAGAGCTCTTCAAAAATATCTACACCATCTAATTTCCCCTCATAGGGAAAATTATATTCTTGTTGCTTTATGAACATGCCACTGATGCTTGTTGAAAAAATATTCTGAAAGCGGGCTAAAAGTCGTGGAAAAATGTAGCAGCTGTGTGAAGTAAATGCATTTACTTAGCTAAATCTCATGTAATAAGTATCTGTTTTTACAATACGTTTTAAGATGTTTTGTTGTGATTTTTTTTTTCAGATTGTAAGCAAACATTAGCTTTAAGCTCTTCCTGCTGGCATGCATCCGCCAAATTCCCTTTGCAGTGACAAAGGGAAGCATAAAAAGTCAACTGAGCAGAGACAAGCTGGAAAATGTTCCCATTCATATTCAATATTCAAATTTCTATCTCTGTGTCTGTGTATATGCATGAGTGCTCGGTGATCGCAGCGTACCGATTGCTGCTTGAAGTACTGTAGATTGCTGGCTTTGACATTTTCCCATTGTGCATGGTGGTGCAGCAGGCAATAATTGAATATCAGGTGCATAAGCTGCTCTTTAATTTGACATGTGTGCTTGAGGCAATAAACACATGTGGTGCAGTGGGGGCTGCATAATTGCAGAGGAATAAAATATCATATCAAGAGTGAGAGGATCATTGTATCAGGTACCCGATGACAGCTCGTTTGATCATTACGCCAAGGCTAAAGAGGTTGGCTAATTAGTTGTCATTAAAACTCACCCTCTAATCAGGGCTCGCTCTTGCATAAAAAATGTCTCCATCACATGATAAGCGAACAATGCCCTTAAACCTTTGAGGCCGATCTCGGTGCTTACAGTGAGGTATACTGAAAACCTGGTGCATATGTCTTTTTTATTCTGTATTTTTTACAAAGTTAAGATAAGACGAGCTAGTGCTGATGTGGTTTCTTTATAAGAGCTTAGAAGAGAATGCCTGATCTAAAATCTTCAAGCTTTTATTCACATTTTGTTTAGTTTAAGTGAGCTGTAAGAGAAGTGGGTTTTACTCACAAATCATCTGCTCAACAGTTACATAAAGGCTGATGCACAAAGCAGAATAGAGGAGAAGAAAGAGAAGAAGTAAATCATTGAGCGGAGATAAAAAAGACTGCTCTCACGGCAGCACAGATGCATTATATCAGTATAAGTGAGAATGACTTCTTCAGACAACACCCTGGTGAGGGGACCACTGATGTCTCAGAAACCATGGGTGCCTCTTGCCATGACTTTCAAAGATGGCAGAAAGTGCTCCAGTGAGAGACCCATGCATTATTAGCTGACAGCCCCATATAAATAATAAGGCACATAATGCCAAGTGTGAGTGCTTGTGTCTCCACAAGGACGCTCAACAGGTGCACCTCTCGTTGCTGCATTTCCATTTTGTTCAACAAAGAGCCTGCCTGCGCGAACGACTTCTGTCTGAAAGCTTTGCCTGATCATTCTTTTATGTGCCACTTCCCAGAATGCACAACATTCACAGGACCTCATGATAATAGGCTCGTCGGGACACAGAGAAAGGAGCGAGACGCTTGTCAGAGTGGATACGTCCGTGCCTGACCCGGGGGAGATGGCTCAGTGCACGACACATCAGTTACAGGACACCAAGAGACCCTCTCTCCTCCCCTCTCCCCTCTCGCAGGCTAATGGTTGTCAAGTTAGAGAGGGCCTTTGCTCTTGTCTGGGCCAGGCCTGTTGTCATGTGAAATCCATTAGAGGTCGCAAGCACACAGGATGGGTGGTCGATTGATAAGGCAGGAGGAGAAGTGAGGCAGAAGCAGGGGAAGAAAAGAAGCTTTTTATCTCCCGACTGTACTGTACTCTCCATAAGGACTTGTTAAAGCAAACTGAAGTAGAGTGGAAAATTGATGGAGATGTCTTACATTATTATTGTACTTCTGAGCCATGGGTTGTAAGTTTTTATTCTGAAATGGCAAGAAAATTGAAAAAAGTCTCTTGTGTAATCCAAAACATGTCTCTTGGAAGCTCTCTTGCTTTCCGTAAAGATACAAGAAATAAGGTTGTGTTTGAGTTTGGTAAATAGAAATGGTCATAGATTGATATTACTTCCCAAACTCACCAATGAATGGACATTACTATGATCACCAATCGCATCATAAATACAACAATTCTTAAATACAGTTTTTCCTTAATTCCTGATAATCTGTTCATCATTCAACTTGTATACGCTCATTTTCCATTATTTCATAATTAATTGCCCATGTCTTCCACAACTCCAAAACTTCTTACAAATCCGATTTATTTTAGAAGATGCGTTACCTCAGTGACAGCACACTGAATCATACTGTGGGTTTCTTAATTAGATTAATTCATAGGCAATTTACTGGGGAGCCACTGGGTAGTTGAGAGCCAATCCATATGCTATTCATTTTCTGCTTCTTTTTTCTTTTATTATATTTTTGCACGATAGAGCTGGTGAACACCCATCTTTCTGACAAATCAGTCAAAACAGCAGCATAATTTTCTCTTCTCTTTTCCGCAGCAAGCACATTAAGGAGGTTTTTTGTCGACCATGTCATTAATAATCAATCTTGCATTCTATTTTTCATGCCTGTTTCACTTAATATATGAATGATAATTAGTATCTTTCAACTGTCACATGAATGCTCAAGGTGGTACAATGCTTCAGGTTTGGAAAAAGATATAATGGGTATTGATAAAGTTTATCTGAAAGCAAGACGTACTGTACGTGATACAACATAATGGCTCCATTTAAGTTTCATATTCGGTTCATACGTATTATTTTTCCCTTGCTGTATAGTTTTTAATAATTTGTGTCATGTTGCATGTTAGTCAACTAGCTGCTGAAGTATTAAGCTAGTGAGAGTGTCACCAAAAGGTCACAAGTGAACCATCTTTACATTTTTTTTAACTCGTCATTTCAAAGACCAAATGGGTAAAAATTGTGCTCATGTATATTACATTACTTCATTAAGATAAAACCCATGACTACTCATGACAACTGAATTATTACATGAGACCACCACACTCATTTATACCTCATTTACTCATCTTTAAAGTTTGGTAACTGTATCTTGTTACGATGGTATCACATTTACGTAAATCTGTCCGCAGACAGACATAACACCTGGCAAAGAAACAAAAATTCTTTGATCTGTCGTAGAGCTGCAACAATTAGTTGATCAGTCAATTAGTCAATTGAAAGACAATTGATTGCCAACTATTTTGATAACTAATAGTTTCAGTCCTTTTCTCAAGCAAAAATGTCCAAAAATGTGCTGGTTACAGCTTCTTAAAGCCCTCCTCCAGTGTATTTTGTTATTTTTTTATGATATTTCATATTTTTCTGATTTGATGAGCCACACTGTTTGCCAAACATTTTTCGACGAATAATTTAATTTTGTCACAAAATTGAAGCTGTTGCTGATATGGAGTAATGACATATGACTTTAGTAGAATCTGTAGACCGGTGTTAGCGACTGGAGCAGAGGGGAACATGTAGCAGAGACGTTGTCTAGTGGCAGTAAATGTATAGTACAGGTTACAGTTTGACCATGAATAAACTCTGCAGTCACTTAATACCCAAGATGAACTTCTGTTTGAGTGACAGCTATCACTATCCATTCTAATATTGATGCTATCACTAATCCATTCTAGTGATTTTGATCTTGACAGAAAGGCAGTCTGGTTGCGATGGTAATAACTAAGTCTGACAATTTAACCA